>NC_056750.1:312612059-312824559 GCF_019279795.1 Protopterus annectens | reverse complement strand
ATTTACGTGGTCTGCTACCAGCAAAATTAATACAGATCAGCTATGAGTACTGGTAGCCCACTTCAATCCTCAGTGTGAGCTCATACCTGATTTTATTTCAGTTGTAAAAGGAAGCATTTGCATTACCTGGGGTTTCAGGTAGCTCAGTGCACTAGAAGTAAGAAAAACTGAGTAAGATCTTTTTATCAAGGAGACTTGAATACTTGCTGATAGTTGGAATCAACTTGGTCTGCCCCTTGAACAATGTACTTAACCTTTAAAGTTAACAGTGTTCCACAAAACTAGCCTCTGCCAAATGTATTTGGAACTCCGGGAAATCTTTAATACTTTTTTTTTCTCATGGCCTGCTAAACCAAGAGCAGGAAAAAGGCTCCACTAGGGACCATTTACACTTGGGGGGGGGGGTGGCTTACTCGATCTTAAGTATATTTGGGTTTTGGTGCAGTTAATATATTTGCTACAGCAGATAGATGTATCAGTACTACCCTGGCTGAAAATGGGAGGACAGTTACTGGGTGGGAGACAGAGAGCAGAAATGAAGTTCTTAAGAAAAGAATGTCTTGTGGTGTATGAAGTAGTGGAGGTGGGCAATAAATTTAATGAACACCCCAGTCTGGCAGGGTGAGTTCCCACTTTTTTGACATTGAGAGGCTTCATTGATACTCACTACCTGGCATTAGGTGAGATATGGTATAAACAATATCAATACTTATGAAGAATGTTCATACATTTGGAATAAACAGGCTATATATATTTCCACACTACCTGGCATTAGGTGGGTTCATGGTATAAATGATATCAGGCCTTGTGAAGAACGTTCAGACATTTGGAATAAACAGGGTATATATTTGTTGCCTGACTACCTGGCATTAGGGGGGTATGGTATAAACAATATCAGTCCTTGTGTAGAAAGCTCAGACATTTGGAATTAACAGGCTATATTTTTTCACATACTGACAGGAACAATTAAAATTCCTCGTCACGACTTACGCAAACTACTTGAAGTTAGGTATCAGATTTCTCCAGAGCATTAAAGGTGATCAGTTTGTTAGAAGATGTTCATCGTTTAGCAGATTTTGTAATGGGTAAATCCTCACATACTGGGTTTGTTTACATTAGTCTGTGGTTTGGTAGCTCTAGAGAGGTTTTAGCCTACTACATTTTGAGTTCTATGTGAAAAAAATTGATAGAACATTATGAGAAAGAAAAGGCAGTTTAAATTTCTTATGAATATTGGAAAAATTTGTACCACTTGTTTATGAAAGTAGGGTTGTCTACCTTCCACATAGTCTCAGAAAAAAGGTTGTACAGAAATGTGTGTGTTGAGCTTGTTGAAGGTGGTTTTTGAGTAGCTATTGAGGAAAGTGCATGAGATGGAACTGTAAGGGAAGTTAACACTACATAGCTAGACTTATGTGTCAGGCTGGTGCATCATCAACCTTTATATACAGTCTTGATGCCATATCAACTGATTTATCTACACCCCTGGTACATTATCAAATCTACTGATATTTCCATAAACCTACCATATTTAACCTACTTTCTAAAACTTCAATATATGTTCACAGTACACACTCACAAAACACTTCTGCTATGAATCATCAACTTCCATAATGCTGACAATCCAACATGCTGAAAAATAAAGCCCAAACCACAGAAGGGTGAAATAATCAACTTTAAGTAATTTTGGTAGGGGCAAGACCCACTTAAATGTATATATATTTACTCCACTCTTACACCAACGTAAAGAGAGAAATCCCCCAAAGGGGGTGAATCATTGTCAGTGTGCACTTAGAAATCACACTGGCAATGATCTCGTATGGACAATGTGGTTCAGTGTTACATTTTTTGGTGAACAACTGATGATGCTCATGTGATTTCAACTCAACCACCTCTAGAGGGGCCCCACAGAACATACACACTGATACCACTGGAATACATGAGACCACCTTAAAACTCCTTATGAAATCAAAACCAATTCAGAGAAAAACGAAACAAAAAAATACTAATAAAAAATGAAACACAGACTGCACTTTGTAATCACTAAAATGAAAAAAAATATATACTAAGTGCTAAATAGTCTGACAATTCACGAAGAAAGTACCAGTGAGTTATTAGGCTGCTGTTGAATAACTTGCTGCTATCTATATTTAAAAAAGACAGCTTGACAGTTTGAGTTGTCTCAGTGTGTATATGTATGTATGTGTGTGTGTGTGTGTGTGTGTGTGTGTGTGTGTGTGTGTACAAAATAAGTGTCTTGCCTGTGGCACCAAACTCCCTTGCTACAGCTCTAGCAAGCTGTATACAGAAAATACAGACACCCACTTTTCAAACTTAACTTGTAAAAATTAAATTCACACACACACACACACACATATATATATATATATATATATATATATATATATATTAAAATGAAAAAAGTAGTCAAAGAAAACATTAAACCCTAAAATTAGCTAGACAACTGATAAACAACAGTATTTGCAAAACTGACTTAAAAATAAACTAAATAAAAATATAAATTAACTATAAAACTAATATAAAGCTTACTAATCTATTAAATTATATCAAAGTTATGAACTGTAACTACAAAAAGGAAAAGAAAAGAAATCATTAAGACTTACCTCAGAGCAACACACAGTGCAAACTACCTTGCTCTACAGATATCACATCATCGACAATAACTTATAGCAAACTCATCCATGCAGACATATACAGCTTAACGGATCTAGACCCTGTTACCTACACCTAGTAAGCTTTCTTGAAAAGGTTAATGAGACTATTGATATTGGTCACTTAAAGCACAGTGTTTATTCGCCTAGTCAAGGCTTTTCACACTATTCCTCCTGCTGGTATGACTTAAAAATTACACAAACTTGATGGAAATCTCTATGGATGGGGAAACTGGTTATGCAACAGATTCCACGTTATAAAATCTGCTTGGTACCTTATCTGAATGTAAAATGGTAACTAGTGGGGTACCACAGAGGTCATTACTGCTTCCTTTGCTGTTTGGCATTTATTATGGAAACATCCATGACAATATACTTCAAGTTCGGGTAAACAAGTTTGTTGACAACTGAAAGCTACAGACTGTTATCTACTCATTCACAGATATTAAAATGCTTCAACAAGGACTGGAAAATGTACATACCTAGTGTGTTGAAAATAGTCTAAAGCTCACTGTATAAAAGTACAACACAGAAGGAATCAGCAAAACTGTTGTTCCCACCTTATATGTTATTAGTGGTACTTGCCTTCAAGCAGCAGTAATAAGAGACAGTAGAGACCTGGTTACCCGTGTGGACAAACGCCTCTCATTTGATCATATTTCCATCGTATTTAGGGAATCCTGTCTGGGCAAGTTAATTTCCAAATGTATATCTTTAAGATCCAAATAATTCATCTTACCTCTGTACTCTTCTCCTGTTAGTCCCATCTTTGAGATCAATGCACTTTTTACTAAGTACAGCATATTGCTCAACTGGAAAAGCCCCAATTATTTTTAACCAAGAAAATTGAAGGGTTTAAATCATGGATTAATACAACTCTCCTACTCAGTGGCATAACAGCTTCTCTGACATGATGTGTCTCTCATGTTTCAATCCATTAAAGAACTAATCCTATTTTGCCTCTTATTTCCTCATAAAACCAGTGGCTGTACAAACATCCATGTTAAACACCTGCAGTTACATGAAGAAATAAGTCTCACTGGAGGAATAGCTTCCTAAATGAACATATTTGCATCCTATGGAATAAGTTACCAAGGCAAGTCACGGCAACTACTACTTTACTAGTCTTGATAACTGCATACATAGACACACACGTAAACCAGGATTATCATTTAAGGTTCTGTGTATCTGCTTAAACATGTATACAGCTAGGCATCTTATGGTCCCTCTGATCACCTGCCTTTTATTGTTTCTAAGTCCCTGCCCCACATCACTTGTTAGTTAAAGCTTTGCACAAGCTTTACACTAGAAATAAAATCAGCTACCCTTTCAACTTTTGTAGCTTAATAACCCACTTTGTTCTGACTTCTGATTTCCTCTTCACCGTTACCAATCAGGATGTAATTATCTTCTGCTGACTGAGCCATTAAAAACTCTTTTATGGTAATAGAAGTAGATATCATAGGTAGCTGCTGGTTGCCAGAGAGGTATTACCTAACTGTTCAACTTGGACAAACACAGTGCAATATTCTGAAACTGGCTGCATTTCTGCATGTATATTTCTGAATACATTTAAGCCAAACATGAGCAGCACTGCTTGCTTATTGTGGTCTTAGGGTTAGTTTACTCAAATTAGGTAACTGGAGACAGTAGATGCAAGCCACATGCAGCTCAAGTCACTCAGTCTTACACTCATTGGCCAACTCTCCACCTCTGGGCTTATTTATCTGTGCCAGTGCTGCAACATAAAGAAACCCTCATGTATGCAAAGCCCATCTGTTGTGTCATGTATCAACTGTATGTGTGAACATCTCTCTCCATGTAGTACAAATGTTCTGCCACTTCAGAAGCACCTTATCTTGAGACAACAGGTGCTGCTGCATGCATGCTATGGGGACCAGGCATCAGAAAGGAAAGCAATTGCAGGTTAACATGATGAGTCCTAATCATCCTATGAGCAAAGACCAAAACAGAACCAAAACTAAAAGTTGGGGGAGGAATGCAATGTTGAAGAAAAAAAAAATCACAGATCTGCAGTGCGATGGCCCTGCTCCTCATCAATTTACATTACAACCAGGGCAGTCAGTAACTCAAAAAGTCGCTATCATGAGAGAAGAGGACCAGATGTCAGCAGAGCTGTCATGGAATTTGCACACAAATCTATACATAAAGAACCACATCAGTTTTATTATGTGACTTCCATGAAATTTAATGTGTTTTAGTCCCTGGCAGCTGAAAACTTTAACTACAAATTAAGTTCACTGAAAGTTATACAAGTCTCTGCACAGGTTGCACACCTGCCACCTGTTGCTAAGAGCACAGAAACATGGTGTACGCTACGAACACACCTGATCTCTTGATAGGCCATGTTCCACACACTATGACATATATGTCAGGAACTCACAAGACTTGCAAGGGAAGTGCAATCAATCTTGAAATCAGTGAAGACCACAGTACAAACTACTGTAGTCTCTGGATTATTGCCATAGGTATATACAGTAAACACTGCCACATTCAGTGTCACTGACCACAGGAAGTGCCTCTCTGACTTTTCCAAAGCATTTATTTAAGAAAAAGCAGTATCATCTCTTCCATATTTGATTTGCAATAATATAGAGGCACACATAAGGTAACCGTCCCTGGTATATACTGTGTATGCAGCCTCTGCCTGTTATAGTACAGATGCTACTTACCTCTGGGAAAACTGACCAATGAGTAACATATTCAGTGGCTACACACTGTGGTTACAGTCACTATATTGTATCGCTGCCTGCCTGTCTCATTTGGCTGTGGCCACAGCTTCATGACAGGTTGCTACAGGAATTCCTTGCATACCATGCAGACTAAACCTAATGGTGCCATGGCAACAAACAGATTCTACGAGAAAGAGTATTAAAATGTATCCTGATTTGTTGGCAGTTATGATAGAATTCTGAGTTTTATTTATAACACATTAAACCCATAAATCTACAATTATCAGCATTTTCTGTATTTACAGTCCATGGGAACAAAGTCATGGACTATCATACTGTTATTAAAAGAAATGTTGTTTCATATATGAAATAAAGCTTCACTGTTCAGGAAAAACTTGAATAATGATACTTGTAGATTTCCTGAGAATGACAGCATATTTATTCAGGACTTGAGGATTTTATTGTTTCTTCACATCACCTTCAATGCAACCATACATCTTATAACATCAACTGTTTTCCACATTTCCTATATGCATGGTATACAACAATATTGTGCTGCTACTGTAAAAACAATTTGTGGTAGCATCTATACCTCTGTATAATTTTACACAGAGTTGCTTCCCAACAGATTCTTCTTCTTCTTTTGGCTTTTCTCGGTTAGGGGTCACCACAGCGGATCACCTGTCGCTCATGACTGTAGTGGAGTTTTACTGTGTCAAGTTGCCAGCCTGGCACCCAACCTTCCACAGAAGGCACACATGCACGCACTCACACCTAGGGAAAATATAGAGTGTACAATCCATCTACAGCATGTGTTTGGGATGTGGGAGGAAACTGGAGCAGCAGGAGGAAACCCATGTGACCACGGGGAGGACATGCAGACTCCGCACAGAAGGCAACCCATCTGAGGATTGAACCGGAGAACCTCTTGCTGTGAGGCGGCACCGCTAATCACTGCACCACCGTGGCCGCCCTGCTTCCTAACAGATTAATGATCAATAAATCCTAGACTAATGCTTACTACATTGACTGTGTTTGTATATAAAAGAAATTACCTGCTCCAACTGGGGAGTTTAACAGCATCTGCATAAAGGCCACTAATAAATATGTTCATGACTTTAAGAATGAAATCCATACTTTTTCTTTTGCACAGTATCCACATTTTTTGTGCTACTTAAAACACTTCATATCTTATTCTCTGTGTCATATCATCAATCATTTTTAGTTTCTATGAAGAGTAACACTTAGGATTTATACACAATTGTAACATCTGCAGTAAAATGAAAATAAAATAGCTGTCTTGGTGTGATTATAATCAATTTGTACACTATGTTTACTTATCTGCTTCCTCACCACTGACTCTTCTTATCAGAAGCTTTTTCATATCCAATGACATCTGACTGTAATTTAAAAAAAGTTATCAGCAATTAAAGTAATTCATCCATGTTTATATTAACACAACAAAAGAAAAACTAATAAAATGACTGGCATCCATAGAATTATATTAAAAAATACAAAAACACTCACTGCTGTGGTGGCGTACATGGATAAACACCTGACTGCAGCTCTGATTTGATTAGTAGCTTGGGTGACTGACAAAGCAGCAGGGAGGGATGAGCATTACCATCCCAGGGTGGAAATATGAGCACCTACGCTGTCTATCCTTGTTGAAGGCAGAGAACAACACACTAGTAGGCATGCCTAAAGAGGGCCGTAGAGTGGAGATATTGCTGAGCTGCTGTGGGGAAGGGGTGATAAACAGCAAGTCTACATTGCATGCCCACCATCCAGGCATATCATTAGGTGTTTAAAGGGAGATGGGAAATGGGTAGGTCATAGCTGAACTCACCACAGAACAGATGCACAGATATGTCGAGCCCCATATGACTACTTCTGTGACTGGCCCTAGCAACAGCAGACTAATTCCAGGGAAGGGGGAAAGCAGCTGATAAGCCTGACCTAGAATACAATGAAGAGACAGTGATGGGGAAGAAAAAAAAAAAAACACTCTCTTTGCTGGGGGGGGGGGGTCAAGCCCCTTTTACTGTCCATAACATTATATATAATATATATAATAACTGCAACATTGTACAAGTGGGAATAAGGACAGACATCCTCAAATGTACTGTTTGTGGATCACAGTCCAATACTCACACGCACTGATTTTAAAGAAACAGGAACTGACAAATATCCAATACTCACACACACTGCTTTTAAAGAAACAGGAATTGACAAAATATCCAATACTCACACACAATGCTTTCAAAGAAACGGGAACTGACAAAATATCCAATACTCACACACACTGCTTTTAAAGAAACAGGAACTGACAAAATGTAATTGAGTCTTGTTTCAAACAAATACAACAGAAATTGATAAAATACATAGCTGATTTATTTATTTTTGCTTTGTAATGCCCTTTCCACTGAGCATTTGGCTCTTTTGCTATGAAAGGCCTTTTCTACACAACTCCTCCTGGATCTGTTCTCACTTAGTAACCTAGTAATAACAGTGCCAACCTTCAATGCAGTCAGTGAATCACTTTTAAAATTAAGTGCAATTTAATGGGTATTTCACCTAACTTTCTGGTGCTTTTTCATTCTTAGTGATCACAATTTAGTGCCCCTAGTATTATTTCACTAGGGCTGGGACCACCTCAGCCATATGCAGGCTGGGAAGTGGATGTAGAGAAATATATAGCACAGCTTCTGTTAGCATAATATACTAAGTTATGTAAGCAGAAAGTATTTTAGGGTAGCCTAACTGGGCAAGAGCTGCTGATGTCCATAGCTCTTAACTGTACAGATTTTCGCATAGTGTCCAGATTTTTGCCTCATATTTTTGCCTGCTTCTCATAAAATATGTGGTTTGCTGCAAATCACTAAATGACATGCATTTGAGTGTCAGACTTCATATATTTCAGGAAATAGATGCTAACACAAATCCTGTTAATCTAGCAATGTTCTAAGTTTATAAGGGCAATATTTAAAATGTGTCCCTACTATTAGGACTTTGTCCCCCCATTATTGTAGGCTTTGTCCAGATTTCTTGCAGTAATACATTGAGAGATATGCTGATGTCACAGAGCTCACCGCATGTAATGTGATCATTACAACCCTCTAATGCCAATTAGGGAGCAATCTTTGTTGTGATAATGGCATACCCTCTTCACTGGGGGAGTGCTAAATCTCAGATAAAAATCACACTTCTTCATTCTGGAATGTGTGAGCTAACAGAGTGCTGTTCCCTCCCTCCCTCCCTACTCTCGTTCTCCTCAAGGGACCAGGATGCTAAATGATATTGGGTCATTTGTATCACAGTTAAGGAAACAACCCTCCATGCCATGGAAATGGGTAACAACAAATGTTTCTTTAGCATACTTTGTGTTTGTGTCATGTCATTTTTTGGTTTAACACTGAAAGTTTTTTTATTATTATGAAAGGTTTTGCCACATTTTACTGCAACAAGAGCATTCACACAAGCGACAGAATGAGCATGCTGAAAATATTAAAAACACAGCAGTCAAGTGTTTGATTCCTTCACCCTCTATTTGCCTGCTGCATGTATTTGACCTAGACACTTAGCCAGACAATGTTCTTGACTAACTGAACAACTGGGCTAGGCTAATCAGTGGTCTTTTGACCACATGCCCAGTAACTACCTGTGAACCTATACACCTATTAGACATGACCGTACTTTGCAATTTATGGATTCTGGCTTTTAATTTTGTAATCATTATTATTTAAATTGGGTACCAAACTTTTCATGCGACAATTCTGTAATTCTAAAACATGAATATAATTATCCTTCTCAATAACCACATGAAAGAGGTTCTACTTTTATGATAACTGCTTTTCTTTTTGTATGTACAGCATGGGGCAGTTGTGTACACATATTAGAGTCATTGTTTGCTGATGTGTGCACTGTTTTGGGAAGTCTGTCCTTGTTTTGCAGCACTAGATTTAGTATATATAACTTTTGGAGAGTCTGAGGGCTTGTTTCCAAAGTGCAGGAGGTTTGCACCCCAGCAAAATCTCATTTCAATCTTTGCGGGTGGGATACATGACTAGTGTGTTCTTAATCAGCTGTGATCATCAACTGTCTTGTGAATGACTGCGTGTAATACACTTAGGGTGAAACCATGAATAAGATAGCTGTATTTGTATAACTTGTGTGATGTATGTCATTTAGATTTGCTAATTTGCTCTAGAACTACTTACAACTGAGAGTACATACCATATTCTAATAATGTGCAGAAGAGCTGATTTCAAAACTGTCACAGAACTATAGAATGTGCTGTTCCCACACCGCTCAACCTCTTAGTGCAAGAAATATGTGCATAGCCCATCAAAATAGGGGGGACAAAGGCCCAAAAATAGGGACGTATTTTAAATATCGCTCTTACAAACTTAGAAAGTTGCTGGAGTAATAGGGTTTGTTTTAACAAACATTTTCTGAAGGATTTAACGTCTGAAACTCAAATGTATGTCAGTATTTAGTGATGTCAATCCTCAGATCATCCCAGTAATTTGCCAGAAAACCACAAATTTTATGAGGAACAGACAAAAAATATGAGTCAAAAATCTGGACATTCTGCAAAAATGTGGACAGTTGAGAAGTGTTGCTGTTCCCAATATATAAACAGTGTACAAGATTTGAGAAATATGTTGAGCACATTGGTTTAGATCTATTTGCTTTTATATTTAAATATTGAATCAAGCACATATTAGGAAAGGCTTAGTTTATGGTTTAGGTCTTTGATGTATAACTCAATACCGTTGGTTTTAAATTTGAATTCTGGCATCATATATAACAATACAGCATAAAAGGATTTACATTTTTAGCCAGTACATATTTATTACTAACATACCATTAGCATACAGTACTTATAAATATAGGCATCGTATTCTACTGTTACAAGCATTTATATAGTTTTTGAATGATTTTTTGGCTTTGTTCTCTTAAAGTTATTTTTCAAGGTAAGAAGAAAGTTTACTAGATATTTGTAAAATATGTGTTTATTGATTTATTGTGTATTTATTTAGTTATCCTAAACATGAATATTGTAAAAGTCATCAAGTAAAGAAGGTTTGTACCAATTAACTGATAAAAAAAGGAGCCTCATGGGTGTTTATACCGTACACACATTCTTTAAAATGAATACTTCCCATCTAAGTCAATCAAACCAAAAAAAATGAAATAAAATAAATAGCAACCACATCTAGACAAAAAAAACAGCATTACCAGCAAAGAGGTACAAAATCTGTCTTATCTGTATTAATTAATAATAAACTAATAATTTAAGAAAATCAAGAGTCTTACTATAATCATCACTAAAGTATAAAAGTAGTATAAATGGCATATGCAAACAATTTCCTAACCCAAAACAGTAACCTTTACTTCAGAAGTAATATAGAATGCATCCCCCAAGAAAACCTAAAGAAGCAACATAAATCTTTCTTCAGCAAAGCAGTTATACATATAATGTTGCTTATTGAAATGAATAGAAAAAAAGTACTCAAAAGGCAGAAATGGAAGACAAAGTAAGTATACAAAGGTCTGGTTTGTATGTTACATTAATATTTTGTGTTGTGGGATCAATGAAGCTCGAGTTCATGACTCATCTTGCCTAAAGCTACAGTACAGCACAGTTCGTATATCAGATAAAACCGACTCAATTGCACCATATATAAATACTTTCTATTCTTTTGTTTGTTTTTTTAAATTTGCAATAATAAAAAAATGTTCTTTGAAAGTGCAACTGTGAGTGGGTTGGGGTGGGGATGCTGAGTAAAACTGCATGTTTAGTGATGGTTTGTAAAAGACTTGTGAATCTGCTTCATTTGAAACAGAAACCAGGGGTATAGTTGTTACTGTGCCGGAGTAATGCATTTAAGGTAAATTAAGGCATAACTACATGTCTTCTTTCTTACAACCCTTTAATCTAACATGATTGGCATTTGCTTATCAAATCATGGATGGTACCTTAGGTTGAAGGGTCTAAATGGCTAATGTGGGGCAAAATATATGTCTGAATTAACAGTAAAATGTAATAAACAAAGAAGAGGCAACTGAGCCAAAAGTGAGACCATACAAAAGAAACAGCCCAAGCATGATATGAAGAAGGGGGCAGAGATTTGTGAAGGGCATAAGATGGGAAGTCATCAAATGATCGTGGATATTTAGGATGGCACAGTATGTGTGGTCTGCAGAAGAATAGGAGAGGAACTTCAAGACAATGTCAGAGGTAGTGACTGTAGAAGCGGGATGAGTCCGCTGAGAAAGGAGAAATGGGAAGCCAGAGACATGATGCGCTGGAAAATGTAGGAGGGGGAAGGATAAGACAGGAGTAAAGGTCACCAGTGGAGCACAGGTAAGCAAGGTGACAAAAAGTAAGGTTACGAGAAAAAGTGGAAGTTGTAATCAAAAAGGGTAGACACCGTGAAATGATATCAAAGCTGAAGAACAAGAAAATTCACAAGTGACAAGTGATAATGGAGAAACAGAGGTGGGTAATCAGGAGCTTACAATATGAGAACAGCAGGGGGGAGTAAGCTTACAATATGAGAAGAGCAGGGGGGAAGTAGACAGTGAGGAGTAATCCAGATGGGTTGTAGAGGGAAGAAGAGAGAGAAGTCCGATTACTTTTCCAGAGAGATCTGGGCAGTTGGCCATGCTCTTCTGGTGGGGCTGGAAGCTTGTGCAATGCAAACTGTCTCACTACCACATGAACGTATGCATCAAGAAAAGGGTGGTCATAGCTTGTATCACAGGATGAATTGGCTACACATTTTCACTGACAATGTTGCCATCATTGGGTATGTATTTCTTCCAAATGACAACAAGGGCATTACATTAGTCTCTAATGTGGCTTGAATTTCTTTGTCTTGGCCATTGTTACACTTTCATAATTACAATGAGTTTCTGACTGTGATTTCAAGCATGCTGACTAAAAGCTCATGACCCCTCCCAGCATGTTGTGGTAAGCCTGACTGTGTTGGGCCCAATAAGATATTGGATACTGGTCTTAATAAGCATGGATATCTGTATAAACTCGAAAGAAACTTTTAAGGAAACTATTTCTGCAATCATTAACATTTTGAGGTCATTAACATTTTGAATTATTTGTCTCCTATCATTTTAGACTGTACCCATGGAATAGACATAATAATTTTCACCATCTAGACTGGAATGACACAGGGTTTGATCTTGGACCATTATTCTTAGCAGTGTTAGGCTTTCTATATGGGAATCTCATTACAGGACAGGCCCTAGTATGCAACTGCTATGCCAATGAGGCACTAATTCACCACTCCCAAGATTAAGTAGTAAGTAAATATTCTACTGGGCACAGTCTAGAAACATTTATAAATAGTCATGCGTTAATCAGTTGAAAGTGAGCACATCTAAAACTGAGACCAGGACATGGCCATGAAATCTACTTTGATAGATTCTTCACTTTTGCCATACCCTTTCTCTTTTATTTTGATGGCAGCAGACATGAGTTTGTCTACATAGAGTGTTACCTGGGTATGATCCTGGATGACTGACTTATTTTTAGGGACCAAGTGTTAGTGTGGTAAAATCCAGCGTTCTGCAGCATCTTTGTGGTCAGACACTAATACTGTCTGTTGCTGTACCTATTTTGGCCTCCTCCTGCATTGACTTTTGTAATGCCATTTAGATGGAGCTTCCTCTCACTGAGTTAGACCATCTATTATTAGTACAGACCTCTGCCACTTAACTATTTATTTGTATGTCATGTTACCAACATACCTATGATTTGGAGCCAGTACCACTTTCCTGTTAAGTTACATATATATTTTTTAAACATCTTCATGTAGGTTTACCTTTCCCTACATGACCTGAGACCCTGTTACCTGAAGTAGACTAATGTTTGGCTTTGCAACTATAAGATGTTGAATTGGGCATTCCTGGGGTTGCTGGTGGGGGTTGTCTATTAAAAGTCTGAGAATCGCAATCTTTAGAACAGTGATAATTTAAGTGTGAATGAAGGATGGGGGAACATATGCTAATTCTGAGACAGCAGTATCACCAAATAGTTCTCTTTCTGTAAAGTACAGTGATTTTTGAGTATATATATATATATATATATATATATATATATATATATATATATATATATATATATATATACACATACATGGGTCTATATAAATTCGACGAAATGGCAGAAGTTCGAACACCATATGTTCAAACTCCTAACCGCGAAGTGCAAAACCATCGAAGGCTGAGAACAGCAATTTTTTTCCCCAGGAACAAAATCGCTGTTCCAAGAAACACACAACACAAGCACACCAAAAAAAAAACCCAGCATTCCACACACATACACTTAAAATCCTATATCTAACCCTACACTAAACTGTACATACACTACTATCTAGCCACTTACCTTAACCCAAACCCAAACCCTAACCCTAAGGGCCGTCACTATTGCACACTCACCTGACCTGTGCCCTAATCCTAACTCACCTATCCCGCCCTAACCCTAAAGTCTGTCACTATTGCACACTCACCTCACCCGCGCCCTAACCCTAATGTCGCACAATCGCACACTTACCTGAACCTGACCCGTAAATTTCCACCACAGTGCTGAAAATCATGAAGCCACAGAAACGGCCCACTGAATTCTTTCCCTGGGAAAGAATTTGTGTTCTGTGACTTCGCGATAATCAGTTTTCGAACTTCACAGTTCGAACATATGGTGTTCGAACTGCTGAAGTTTCAACAAACTGATAGGAACCCTATATATATATATATATATATATATATATATATATGGGTCTACTTGATATGATCGACATTTCACAATGTCGAAACCCATATGGCCGAGATCATATGATCGACATTCGAAATGTCAAACATACAAGTAGACCAAAATGAAAATAGAAAAAAACTAACTTTAAAGATGCTAGCTCCACCCCACACACCCATAACTTTAATATACCAACTCTGAGATCGCACTACAGTGCGGAAATGGAAATCTTTCTGTTCAGCACTGTACTGACATGCCGGTTCCCCATGATCGACATTTCAAATGTCGATCATATGATCTCGGCCATATGGGTTTCGACATTGTGAAATATCGACCATGTGAAGGGAACATATATATATATATATATATATATATATATATGTACATACATGGGTCCCTATCAGAAGCTTGAGTTTTCAGAAACTGGAAATTCATATTGCTGAGACGATATGATCGAGTTTCCAAAAACTCAAAGCTTTTCAATGGAGATTGTGGTACAGTGTAGCTCAGGGAATTTACCCCCTTTCCCCACTGTAGTGTGATCTCAGACTTGGTACATACAATATGCCAGGGGTGGGGTTGCCTCACTGAAAAATGTAGAAAAAAGTAGATTTTTATTGGTTATGAAGTCTTGGCAATATGAATTTCGAGTTTCTGGAAACTTGATTCTCTGACATTGACCTATATACATATACATATATATATATATATATATATATATATACACACACACACACACACACACACATATGTACACACAGATATATATGTGTGTACATATGTGTATATATATATATATATATATATATATATATATATATATATATATATATATATGTATATATATATATATATATATATATATATATATATATATATAGATAGATATATAGATATATATAGGTCAATGTCAGAGAATCAAGACTTCAAAACCAATAAAAATCACTCATCATCACATGCACACACACACACAAGCACACACATATATATATATGTGTGTGTGTGTGTGTGTGTGTGTGTGTGTGTGTGTGTGTGTGTGTGTGTGTGTGTGTGTGTGTGTGCGTTCATGTGTATGTGTGTGCGTGTGATGATGAGTGAATGACCCAAATATTTATGTTCATATCAGCCATAACATTGGCTGAGCAAAAATCTTGGCACATGCAAAACATAAGTTTAAACAATAGCATAAAACATTGTTTTTTTGCAAGGGCTAAGCCCTCCTGCTCACTCCACACCCCAGGGATCAAATAGTCTTGTAATCTTTTATATGGTTACATGATTGTCCTAGCTGCACAATTTATCAAGATTCAGTTTTTTGTTTTTAATTTTAAAGTTATTCATTTGACTTGAGTTTTAACAATGCTGTGGTATTAATCTATGCTGCATACCATGGCGGCAGGCAAATAGATTAAAAGACTAGATGAGGTGTTTTTTGAAGAAGAAATGGAGAATGAGGGTGATCAATAAACTGCAAATCAACATGAAGGGTTGACCAAAAGCAACAAGAAGATTCAGTACAAAAGATACTGGCATTATACTTGAGTGAGTTTTGCAGTATTTAAGGGCAATTATAAGGGGTGATAGTTGGTTAAGCCTGATAAATGGAAGTATGTGTATTTGTCGCTTCTGATTCTTTTGCATGGACTAAATGGCACCATGTCATCTATAAAGGAAAAAGCACATGAGGTGCAAGACAAGGCAGTTGAGATATATGGGCGATTAGTACATATCAACCAGAAGCTGATATAAATGAAAGAAAGGCCTTAAGGAAAACAATGGGGTTGAGTGCCTGAAGGTGGAGGAGTAGTAGACTGGACTTTGTTAAAACAAAGATGGCACACTGCACTGGGTTTACAAAGAAGTCAATAAGAATTGAGACAGCCTACACTTGTAATTAAGTTTAGATGAGTGAAAGAATGGATGCTGATGATAGGTTTAGTACATTTTGTGAGATAGCATGAAAAGGCACAAGTTTTATAATAGCTTCAGTAACTGGGAAAGTGATGTACTTTTGAAAAATTCATCAATCCTATGAGATTACTTTTTTCAGAAACTATACTGCAACAGAGATTATAATATATTAAGGTGATTAAGGAATGTTACCTCTCAGCTATCCAGATTTTTGCAGTATGTCAAGATTTTTGCCTCATATTTTTGGTCTGATCCTTACAAACTTTGTTTTTCCTGGGAAATTGCTGAGGATTGAAGTTACTAAATAATGAGCTTCAGACTTCATATCCTTCAGAAAATGCATGCTAACACAAATCATGTTATTATAACAACCTTCTAGGTTCGTTAAGAGCAATATTTAAAATCTGTCCCTAATACTGGGCTTTTGTCTCCTCCCATTAATTAAGGCTTTGTCCAGATTTCTTGTCCCAAGAAGTTGAAAGGTGTGGGAATGTAGAACAGAAAGAACTGAATATAAAATAACTTTCTTATTTTTTAAAGATTTTTCACACAGGATAAGCAGGAGTTAACAGTGCAAACTCAGCAATGATTAAGTTTTAAGAATTTTACCAACTGACTGATGATAAAGTCAAAGAAAAGGAGTAGCTTAGCTCTTGCAAGATGGTGGAATTCAGACATTATGTAGAATTCAAGGATGAGTTGGAAAAACCGGTTGATTATTGGGAAAAGGAGATTCTCCATTTGTTCAATGGCATAGCAATGGTCTGACAGAACTTATTTATCTACTTGTGATAGTGACAACTTAGTGGTCAGTCTGTAAGTTAATGTTTGACATGGAGATAAATATACAGACAAGAAATTGTTGCTACCAGCTATAGAAATTGTTGACACGTTTATCTGCTTAACAAATTTATATAATATGGATTCTGTCTGTTTACTTTCTCCAAGTGTTTTGGGTTTCTAATTAGATGATGGGAATGGACCCTATTCCTATTTCATAATTTATTCAAAGTTCATAAATTTAGTAATGTTTACGTCTTTGACCTTAGCCAGCATTGCTCCTCTCACCACCCGGGTTCCATGTACTGGTATCATATTTAAGTACAATTGTAAATTCTTTATTAGTCCTGACTCTCCTCCTACTACTGGAACTGTCTGGTATCTTTCACTTTGCCCTCATTTCTGTTATCAATTCCTGGCATTTCATGACTTTTGTCTCTCTCTCTCTCTCTGTACCTAAGATACTGTAATCACTGGGTGTAGCAATTTCTGAGATTGATGCTACGTTTGTCTTTTGTTCATGGACTACTGTATCTTTTTATTTTTATCTGTTTTTTGAATTGTTGGTAATGAGTGATCATATATAATAAAAACTTCATCGTTCTCTTTTATGCTTTGTGGTTCACATTGCTAATGCCTCTCAGCTACTTCTGCATTGTAGTGTTTGCACCTTATTATGTGCCTTTCAGTAGACAGACTCTCTGCCATGAGTGCCTCACACCCAGCAAGGAGGTATGCAACTATTTCCAGTTCTGTATTGCAGAACCTGTAATGGTCTGTTCCTCCCACTTTTTCAAAGGACTTTTGTACACCAATATGTACGTAAGCCCATTATCCTGGGCTACTTGTATTACCCTTTCATCTTTGCCTCCAGTTTACGTCTCCATAACCATTTCTGCTTCAAATCTTGGTCAACATGAGATTGTTCCAGAAGATCAATCACTATACAGGCTACTATATATATGGACTTGCAAATTTGCTTTTCTTCTCATTTGATCCTTTTCTTTATATTATTTCTTTTGGGTTTTTTGGCACTTTCAGTTGCTATCTGATTTTTGTCTACTTTTGGTTTGATTTCCATTTACACTTTATTCTGATATGCTTCTACTAAATTAAGTAAATATTTCACCTCAGACCTCTCCTCATGTTTTAAAACTTTCACTAGGTTTGCAACTAGTGAGGTTAATAGATATGTATAAAGTCCGATAACTGAAGATCTATACATGTATACTGTCTCCAGAATGAGTAATATATAAACTTGGTATATACTGTCATTTATACATCATTTGATAAGCATGAAGCATCTTTCTTGCTTTTGTGTCAAGTCAATTTAATACTTTGCCAGTCAAACACACCAAAGATGTTAAGATAGAACTGAAAGACCAGCTTTATTTATAACTTGTACTTTATTCCTGGACATCAAAACAGTTTTCAGTATTAGCTTTCATCTTCTGAAGTACACTTTACTGAGATTTTTCACATTTGACTGTGTTTTATTGCCATCCTTCCATCTATTTCTAAACATGTATACATTCCCTCGAACTCAGGTTTCTATTTATCACATTTCTTTCCCAGGCTATTTTTCTGGTGCTTCAGATTTTCTTTTTTAAATGTTGCATTTGCATATTTAATCAAGACCAGATGCTATTCTTATATCATCTCAAAGTCCTAACCATTTGTAGCTCATCATCTGATGAAATATACAATTTTAAATCCTCTACAAAGAGTAGACAAGATGCTGTTAAACAAGGTTGGTTTCTGGAGATAAATTGTAACCATAATGCATTGTGTTAAGTAAACATCCTAATGGGCTTTGGGCAGAGAAAACAGCAGCTGGGACAAAGAATCACCATAGAATATCCCTGGGATAGTAATTCAACCTTTCTTACAACTTAGAAACAAAATAGTTTGACACTGTTTTAAAGCACTGCAATGTAGGTGATGAATGATGCAGGATGTATCTTATCAATCAGCAAGCATTCCATTATCTATGAATGTGGGATGTTGTCAAATTAATTATTTCATGTCATTTTTAGATTTCTCCCTTTTTACAACACTATATTATGGCTTTGTTTAATACAAATGATCCATTGTTCCATATGACTTTCTTTCATTACCTTTTTTGTTCTGTTGTCCTAACTGATTTTTTTTTCCTAAAAGACTGCAAACTCAAAATGAATTCAAGTAAATAAATTTTGTATTAAGAGAATGCATGATATTGGTCAATATTTCTTAGGATGGTTTGTAGGAGGAGTGCCATTTTTTCCTATTAACCAGGTTGGTGTCTATTCAGGATGCCTAGATAAATAACTGTAAATGAAGGCTAAATCTTTGTATAAACATGTTAATACCTTTAGCTAGAAGTTTGAAAATTTTTCCTGCCCCAGGGTTTTTCCTTTTCTTACATTTTGTCTCAGTTTCTCGTGTTATCAATTCATCTTGTTTCATATCCTCGTTATTGGAACTTCTTACTATTTCTTTTAATTCTTCTATCCATTTACCATGTTTTTATGTTCAATGGGTTTTCATAAATACTTCACCAAAATGTACCCATTTCTCTTCTTTTTTGGTTGTGTTTCTATTCCTTTTATTTGTTTCACAGTTCTCCATAAAACATTTTGAGATCATCAATTAATTGCTTATTTTGTACTTTTCCTTTATACATAGCTGAATACCTTCAAAGTTTTTCTGCTTTTGCTGAAATTTTTAGTTTATTACTGGAATAGTGTATCCTGATCTGTTTTCATACCATGTCTATTTTTCTATGGGTATGTATGAGATTTGTGATATTCAAGTAAATTCCCTTCAACACAGAACACTGCAAGCTCTTGCTGTACAAGGGAAAGTTACTGGGGGGTTGAGAAGGTTACCCTAAGTCCTAGTCTGCAGTCTCACTAGGGATATAAATATCCAGACGTGGTACTTACACATCTGTGAAGCCTCCCCAAGTGCGATGTCCTCACTGGTTAAATCAGATCACAAAGCCATCAGCTGTGAAATAGGTATAAAACTGGAATCCCCACTGAACCCTTAACCTTTAAGAATTTTTCAAAGGCAAACTATCTCTTAAGGGATGGCATATCTAGTTTCCAGACTTCCCCAACCCCAGATGCAGCCACTATGGAAAGGTATATAAAAAAAGTCTTGTACAACCATATAAACAACTGCATTTAAATAGTAGTAACAGACTGAAATAAGCCCAGGATAAACCACAAAAACAAACCACCCTGGTGGACCCCTGGTATAAATAAGTTGTGCAACAAAATAAAGAAAATCGTGTCTAGAAGTAAGAGAGAATGTGCACAGCAGAGCAAAAACTCCCTCATTAGTCTAAACAAGCAAATCATGGGACTAGTCAAGTCTACAAAAGCACATTTTGAGGCAAAAATAGCATCCTAAGCTAAGGATAAGGCATTTTTCAGTTATGTCCGCCATCTTAAGGCCAACACTCAAAGTGCAGAATAGTTGTGGATGGCATCACCTATACTCAGCCAGAAGACATAGCAAATCTGCTGCCTGATATATTTAGTTCAATTTGCATCTCCCCATCACCTTCAGTTACCCCTCAGGCCCACTAGGATTTCACTATTTAATTACAGCTTACAGATTGGCTTTGTCCCTGTGGAATGGAGGGCAGCAACAATCAACCCTCTGCATGAAAGGAGGCCATCAACAGACCAGGAAAATTACAGACCCAAATGTTTGACTAGACTTGTATGCAAGGCCATGGAAATAATAATCATGGACCTGATAAATAATGACATAGGAAACCTCCAAACACTGGACCCAACCCAGTTCAGCTTTGTCAAGGGGAGTACATGTCTACTCAATCTGATGGACTTCTTTGAGAAAGTTACTAGGACCACTGATGATGGTAAAACAGTGTATACTGCCTGCCTTAACCTAGCTAAGGCATTTGACACAATTCCCCACTCAGATATTATAGATTAACTCACAAAACTGGGCATAAATCCCTACATCACCAGATGGATAGCCAAATGCCTCATAGACAGGGCACATGTTGTTAAAGTGGGTGAGGCCATTTACTAGTGCTGTAGTGCTGTGCAACAGGGCTGAGTGCTGGGACCTCTCCTGTTTGGAATATACTTATCTGAAGTCAAGGATAATGTAAAAGACCTTTAGTAGATGACTACATGTGGGGGACAATCACTGAATCCCCCATCAATGTAGATATCCTTCAGAAGGGCTAAGACAGATGATTGGTGCCACAGCCACAGCCTCAAACTACATACAAAAATCCATAATCATATCCTTTGGGAAGACAAATACTCCTGCACCCCTAAGTGTGGACTTAGAGGTTGGAGATCTAGGTACACAGCCAGAACCTTGACTACCATTTGTCCATGGAGATGAGGAGGTCTTCTATGTGGCACAGCTTATAAGTAAAGGTATGGCATCCATATCCATGGAAGTCAAGGTCAACTGTACTCAGCCCTCAGAAAATAATCGAGTACAACAGACCTTTTTAAGTGTACTTGACCAGGCACTTGCAACAGCTGGAGTGACCTTAGTGGTTCCATACAAAGAAATACAGGATGTAAACAACATGTCCTATGCAGATGAACTAAAATACCTATCGATTTACTGTCTCCTACTGACTATTAAGGGGTGATCTATTCCTAACCTACAAGGCCCACACAAATCCAGTCCTGATGGAACGGTTGCACATTCAAAAGACAAATTGCATGAGGGTTTCCCAATTTGGGGATCAAAACCTGATCTTTGACATGAACAAAACATGCTGGAGAGACAGACGTGTCTCAGAGATTAACCCTTCTCTTGATCAAGCTTCCTGCTCACGTAAGGCAGAGCCCTTCCCTGATTCTCTTCAAATGCAGTTTGGATCAATGGATGGGGGAATTGTAAATTCACTCCTGGGGTGATGTACATGTCCCTTCTAGACAGGGGCAGTCTGTAAAAACTAAAAGACATAGGCACAAATCTGTCATCCTCTAGCACTTAGGGATCGAAAATCAAGTAAAATTCAGGCAGTAATGTCTAGGTTTGTAAGGGCTCCGAAGCTGTTAACCCAGTAATCTCCTATGAACCTTTCATTAAGGTCAGTTTAGCAAAAGTTCAAAAGATTTTTTTTTGTAGGCATTTAATACATTTGAAGGGAAGGGAGAGTTATCATCAAAGCCTAGGTTTCGTTGTCACGATGTAACTTTCTTATGTATACTACATTTTGTTTACTTTACACTTTATTGATTATTGTAATTTGTGCTTTAAAATTTACTGTTACTTATGGAGCTTTACTCCCTGGGCATCCACTGAAAAAAGCAGTCGGACTTTCCAGGTAAACAAATGTTAAATAAATAAATAAAATGTCACACTGTGGGCATATTCAAAGTGCTAGCTAATAGTGCCATTAAGGTGGACATATTTAGACCATAATGACAGTTGAGAAGGTTGAATTGAACTACTGGATTTGTTATTCCATTAGGTTGTTCACGTTTTGTCTTCAGGCAATTCTGCCGGGAGGGAAATCTGAAGTTAAAATAATGACTTCCAGTGAGTGATTTGGTTATGGGAGAATATAACTTTCCAAATAATATTTCAGTAATCTGACCTTTTTGGTTTCTTTTTATACTGGCTCTGCCATCTTGTTTTATACTCCTAAAAGATGAAGGAAGGCTGTGTAATGTTATGTCTATGAAATTTGGTGTAATTAGCCTTTTATTTCTTAGTGGAAAGTAGTGGACTATGACATGCCATTTTTCCCATTGGTTATTCTGAAAGGTAAGTTTGACAAATGAGTCAAAAAGGAACCAGATGATATAGGCTGGCAGGTAACATAATGGTATGGTTGAAGATAAAAGACATAATTAATTTATCTATATAATTATCTGGGTCTATATTATAATCTCAAAAGCTGTCTTTCGCGAATACATGTTCATCGACACATAAATGTCGAAGAATGAGAACAGCGAAGTACCAAAAGAGTGAAATGGAGAACGCTGAATGCATTCCCAAAAGTAACAGCTCCATACAGGTAAAGTAAACGTAACTGTACAAACCTTACCTAAAACACTTTTTCAAACATTTTTGCACCCCCCCCTGCACCACTCCCAGATCCCCCCTACTTATATATACCAACTCCTGAGACCGCACTACAGTGGGGAAAAGGATTAATTTCCTCATCCCCATGATCACCCTACTTGCCAAGAAAATCCTTTCGGCATTCTCCATTTCGCTCTTTTGGCACTTCGCTGTTCTCGTTCTTCGACGTATATGTATTGATGAACATGTATTAGCAAAAGACAGCTTTCACAATTCTGATATAGTCCCAATTATCTATGGCTGAGCATTATTCAGACATAGAGGCCTTCTTGGGATGAAAATGTGGTTGTTTCTTTTGATGGAGAGAGACCTGAGGCTATTTGTGACCTGAAATGTCACTAATTAAATGTTATATGTAAAACTGTTAGAGGTATTTATTACAAAAGGATGGGATATTTAAGCAATACCTCACGCCTGGGTGTGGGTAATGCTGGATTTACCCATGGCTGGTGCGGTTTGGTCACGAGGGCAAAGCCTGAGTGGCCAAAGAGAACCGTGGACAGTGGCGGCTGGTGACTTCAAATTAAAGGGGAGCTGCAGGAGACAGCTGAATGGGTGGGGCCAATGTGAATGGGTGTGGCCAATTAGAAAGGGGTGGAGCTATGTTCAAAAACACAGCAACTGGAACTTAAATTAAATATGCTGCCCTGGGTGCCAAACCATCATTACAAGAGTCCAATCAAGACAAAATGAAGTGTAGAAGAAAAAATATTTCAAAGCATTGGCTACATGACAGCTTACTTAATATCTAGATGGAAATGCAAAGGTTGTGAGGCGTGAAAAATTAAATTATTTTTAAAATGCATTACTGGAATGCCACTCAAAATCAAGTATAGAAAAAAATAAGCAGAACTCAACTCAAACCACTTCTCCTTGCACTGCAGTTCTAATTATAATTTATATTCAGCTTTATAAAATTACCAAGTAACATGATGAAAGTAGCAATCTCTGTGATACCTCCACTTGTAAAAATGTCTCTTATCCAAAAAAGACCTGCTGCCTGACAACAACTATCTACTTGTTTCTTGGGGAAGACATGATCAAAGTAAAAAATGAACAGCAAACAAGAAACAAGCTTAAGATAAATTGCTTAAAGGATTACTGCACAAGTTATGGACCACACATGATAGATTGGCATTCTGTTTAGTTTATGGGTAAAGCCTGCAAAGATGACTGCAAGTCTCCAACAAATGTAATGAGCTTCTGAAAATACTGTAATCCTGTCCTTTATTACAAATACTGTCATATGCATTTCAATACCTAAGGCTTATACGTTATCTAGTTATTTAAATATGCTCTGCATGGCAACAACAAAACGGCTTTCAATGTTGGTAATTCTTTAACAGTTTGCTTATTAAAGCTTACTTGCATCTTATAATCTCCAACAAGCTTACCTGATGGTCATTAAAGCATTGCTACTTGAACACAGAGCAACAGGGCACTGCAACATCATGCATTTTCTGAATAATAAGAAGCATAAATCAACAGTATAAAAATATGACAGAAAACCAGAACATTCTGCAAAATCAAGGATGAAAAGCCACTGTTGTACTTGTGTCTACCTTGGATGGGGGAATACTCTTCACACTTAAACTGCATAACTGCTCCTTGCCTTACTTGTACACTTCCAGAGTCACTACATAATGGAGGGGGTGCAACAAGTAGGTCACAGTTTGAAATGTCTCTGGCTGACGGTGATGGCTCTGAATCTCATACCTCAGAGCAAGAAATCTGGACAAAGCCATACATAGAAATGGGACAGGGGCGAAAAATAAGGACAATTTTTAAATATTGCTCTTATAAACTTAGAAAGATAATAGAATAGTAGTAGGTCTTGCATTAGTATGAATTTTTGAAAGGTATGAAATCTGAAACTCAAATGTCTGCCATTGTTTTCTAATGTCAATCTTTAATGATTTGCCACTAATTTGCCAGAAAACCACAATTTTATAAAAAACGGACCAAAAATGTGATGCAAAAATATAAAATTGCCACACAATACAGCTGGGAACCTATCAAAGAAGGGACACCATTTTAATATTACTACTGTTAACTTGAATAGCTGACAAAATAAGAGAATCTACATGCTTTTCTAAAATAAAAGTAAGCTATAACTCTGATCATTACAGTTATTTATAACTGTAAACCCTCCTTCCAAAATTTCCATTTTGCAGAGGGATTATTAGGGGGAGAGCAACATTTTGAGCCAAAAATTGGGGACAGTTGAGAGGTTTGAATATTCCTAATTCTATAAAGTGATTTATTTTCATATACCTCTCAACCTCTTAATGCAGGAAATCTGGACAAGGCCAAATATATTTGGGGAACATACAAACAGTACTAAAAATGTCTCTTGCATAAACTTAAGACAACTGATAGAATAACAGGTCTTGCTTTAGCATGCATTTTTCTGAAGTTTATGATGTCTGAAACTCAATGTCTGTCATTATTTAGTGACTTCATTCCTAAATGATATTGCCAGAAAAAACACAAATTTTATGAGGAACAAACCAAAAATAAGAAACAAAAATCTACTCATTCTGCAAAAATCTGGACAGTTGAGATATATAGTTCAGCCAGGGCTGTCTTTGAGTTTGCTGCCTTTCCCCCCTCACAAAATCATGGTCGAATGGAGCCTCCCCTTGCAGCTATTCCAATGTCCCATTCCTTTGGTTATTTCACCCCATTTACCATAAGCACTGTAATGTGCATACTGCTTTACTTTTGCGATGCTTTGGATTTCATTTGAAAGTTTTATTTTGCATTTTACAGCACAGACACTAATAGATATCTGCTAAACAAAGCAACGCAGTCTCACAATGAAAACAGACTTAGTATTAAAACTTCTCTGTCCTTAAAACTCACATTCACTGAAACGGCATTGAAACCCACATTCAAATAAAATACATTTTGCCAGTGGCATAAAGATTAACTTTGGGCTGTTTTCAAATCATAGACCCCTTGCACACGAAACATACACATGCTCTTTGATACACTTTCCTGATTGTATTAAATGATATTCCTTGTACAATGCAGTACATTTGTTAGAGGGTGTTTTAAATTTATTGTTTTGAACATTTTTCCAGTAAACAATGAAACAATGAAACAAAATGCATGCAGCAATAATGACAAAACTGCCCAATTCAGAACATTTCCATCATAAAAGTTTACTGAAACTTCTACACTCCACCAGTATCAGTAAATATGCTCAATCTCTGAAGAAGTAAAAGTCATCTAAATAATTCCACTTTAAAGAGATCTGTAACTAATGAAGAGGTTGCTGCTAACAAACAACTTTATATTTTATTGTTTCATCTACAAATAAAATGCCTGTTGTCCTTGAGGAATACATTGCTAGTAATATTGCAATAGGGAATGGATGGCAAACTGATAACAGGTTCATAGTTACTAGGTATCTTCACCAAAAACTTTAGTCTCTTGGTTATGAGTTAAGACTTTAAGAAACTGCACATATTTGTTGGCTTCTGAAAAAAATACAGCTACATGTGATATGTGCGAGTTCTTCATCTATATTAAAATGATATACACACATACATACACACACACACACACACACACAAATACACATACTCATACATATATGGCTTCCACGGAGAATGGACATCACTGGATTATTTATAAATGAACTTGTGATAATAGACCATTTACAAGACAAAAATTATTAAAAGTGCACTCAGGGATTTCAAACACATCTGTAGGTATATAACATGCACATAATGTATATTAATATGGCAGATCAGGTGCATAATAATTTGCAGGACTATTTGTAATGCAGATGTATGTAATTAGGCTTTGTTAGAGCAGTTGAACAGAAAATATAAGCAGTCACGTAACACAATATGATATAGTAAATGTTTCTGGTTCAAAAGCTGTTTTTGTCAATGGGACATTCAGGAAAAGGAGGTCTATAATTAAGCTATGTATATCTTTTCTAAGTTGGACATCAAAGGGAGTAAAATGAAAGCACTTCATATTCAATAACTTTTGTGAAGCTCCAATGTCTTATTTACTGTACATGCTTGCAATAAATGTTCAGCTACAGATACAAGTTTTACTTTGTTTTGCCTCATGGATACTCCATACATACATACACACACACACACACACACACACACACCATACATTCAAACAGTAAAAGAAAAAAGCGCCATACACACTTACCACCATACATTCAAACAGTAAAAGAAAAAAGCACCATACACACACACCACCATACATTCAAAAAGCACCATACATTCAAACAAACACACTTACCTGTCCGTTCTCCATACTAACCAACGACATTAGATCCAAACCCTTCCATACTCCAATGACTCGCGAGATTAGATCCAAATCCTTTCCCGAGACTGCAGCAATTCCCATTCCCGACTGCTGCTGTTGCAGTCCGCCAATATTCAGCATGTCTGTGCACTAAAGTGCACAGACATCTCCTCGCTTTCTATCAGGACTGCCGGACTGCCTTGAGCAAGCGCATACAGTAGACCAGTAGTCTGAACTACTGCGCATGCTCGAATTTTGAAACTTTTTTTTTTCTATGTTTTATTTTTAGTTCTTTTTGTTTTGAGGGGGCTGCAGTCCGGCAGTCCAATAGCACGGGCCCGCCCCTGACCGTGGGTAAATCCAGCATTCCCCACACCCAGAAGTGGGTTATTGCTATTATACAATGACATTGTTTAAGAAAAAAAATACTTACTTTTCTTAAATAATGGCATTGTATAATGCCTCCATGCTGCCCTTCCGCAGCTGTCTGGTATCCTGGAGCAGTTCTGATGTACTGCTCATGCTTATGCAGTACATCAGAGCTGTGTGTAGAGGAAGCAATGGAGAAAGGAAGTTCTCTGTTGCTTTTTAAAGCTAAACAAGTTGAGATATCTTTTAAAAAAGCAAGGGAGAAGGAAAGATCTCTGTTGCCTTTTTTTAAGATATCTTGCTATGTTAAACTCGTTTAACAGAGTGAGATTACAGCCACTGAGCTCTTCTGTTCTCCGTTGCTACCTAACACAAAAAAAAAGTAAAGACTTATACTAATGGAAAAAGTCCGGACGACCGGACCTTTTTCCATTAATATAAGTCTGATTTACAACGGGCATGTTGACCAATCAGCATGCATGTTTTGGAATATTAATGTGGGGTCATTGTATAATATATTATAACAACATAATACTTTACAAGATTATACATTTGAATAATGAACTGATTTAAATGGAAAGAAATGCTCTGCATATCCTAGGCGGGATTGACGGAGGATACAAGAATGTAAAGTTCAGCATTAAATTGTCATATGGTAACTTGCTGGACCCTGGGTTGTCTAAAAACTGATACTGAGTACATAAAAATGTTGTTACAAAGTGCTATATATATTTATTAAGGTTCTAGAATATATAGTGAGACTATGCTATGATATCTGAAACCATTTGGACAAGATGACTGCATTTATATGGTGTGAAATGAGTTAATGTGAGTCACTGCAGTCACTTAAGCATGACGTGCACAAATCTACAGATGGAACATATACAGATACTGTCAGTGTGCATAGTGGAAGATGAGATATATATGACATCAAGAATGATTATAGAAATATTTGATAACAAAAAGTCACTGTGCTGAATTTGTGAATGGATGCATCCAGCTTGTAGAGAAGTGTTTGTGTGAATTTGATTTCTAAGAAGAATAACTACTAAATAATGACATCATAATTTCTACTTCTGGCAAAGAAATAGGAATATAAGTGATAGATAACTGGAAAGGCCTGGTAAAATTGATGTGTGTGTGTGTGTGTGTATACATACATATATATATATATATATATATATATATATATATATATATATATATACACACACATATACATGAGTGTATCTATCTGTGTATATGGTGACACACACACGCACATGCATGTGCGCGTACACACACACACACACACACACATTTTCTTCTACTATGCAAATAGGAGAAGAAAATGTGTTGGTGGTATGCTCAGAACTGCTGATCACAATATTTAAGAATAGGCAAAGGGATTAAAAGAATAAATTAACTTAAATGGCAAGAGTTAGGAAAATATGAAATTTTGGAACCGTGATGAGATCATCTAGAAATGTGAATCTTCTATAAAGATTCCTCAGAATGGTGCTTATATTTTAAATAAAAGTATAAGAAATGTTATATGCAATGTGAACAAGAAAAAAGAAAAATAAGTATAGAATATTAAGAAATTAAATGTTCAACAGTCTGGAGAGAAACAAAGTTTTCTTTGTTAAACAACAAGAAGCGTATAACTTGAATAAGACCAAAATAAAGCATTTGTTATGTAAGCAAAGATATTTTTTGCATTGGAAAAAAGAAGAAATTGCACCTTATTTGAGTAAGATTATTAAGAAAGACAACAGTATAATGAGGCAAATTAAAGAATAATGGTTTAATGTATAATACACAGAATAAAATTATAAAAACAGTAGAAAATTATATAGAAGAGTTATTTAAAGGACAAAGCATAGAAATGCATAAAAAATGGAAAGTAGTTCCTTTTTAAGAGCAAAATATGAAGGAACTGGAGAAACATATCACAATGGAGGAATTGGAACATGTACTAAAAATAGTTAATCTGGAGTCAGCAGATGATCAGGAAGGAATAGAATATCCACTGTATAAAATATGACAAAAGTACAAAAAGGATATTTTGTAATGATATTATGGAAGCCGCGCTGGTGCAGCGGTAGCGTTGTTGCCTCACAGCAAGAGGTTCTCCCGTTTGATTTTCGGCTGGAGCGCCTTCTGTGTGGAGTCTGCATGTCCTCCCCACAGTCGAGTGGCATTCGAAAGACACGCATAGAACGGGCGTGCCTTCACTGAAAGTTGGGCATCAAGCTGGCAACGTAAAAATCTACTGACAATCATTAGCGGACCGGAGTTCCGCTGTGGCGAGCCCTAACCAGGAAAAGCCGAAAGAACAACAACATTAAGTGAATGGTTAAGTGAGGGATTCTAATATAAAGAAATATGTAGCAGAGTAATAATTTTTTTTAGAACAAAAGGTGTAAAGATGAAATTCAGAATTGGAGATTAACTGTATTGTATTGAATAATACAGATCATAATTATTTATGAAGTTTTTCAAAGAAGAATGGAAAGCAAAATAAATTTATGAATAAAATATATATGGTACAAAAGAAAACTGTATAAATAATTAGCTTTAGTTATGTGAGAAGTAGTATATGATGTATTATATAGAGAAATCAAGCTAGAATTATGGTAGATTATAGAAGTAAGACATTTGATTGTATTCAGCATAATGTGTTATGGGACATATTGAAATCGTATAACATAGGGACCAATATTGTAAGAGTATGCATGATGACATATACATTTAATATAGTAAAAGCATTGAGTAATGGTTGGTTAAATAAGGAAAGAGCATTGCAAAAGGGTACAAAACAAGGATGTCCCTTGAGTAGTATAACATTTTCTTTAGTAATGAATGTGATTTCCACATTATAAAGAAATGGAAATGACGGGTTACATATCTAAAGAGGGAGTAGTTTTGCCAATTTTACTTTTTTATGCAGAGAAATTGTATAGGTATGAGTAGAATTAAAGTTTTGCAAGATTATTTAAATATAACAGGATTGAAAATAAATAAAGAAAAAAGCTAAGGATTAGGATTTTATGGTATGTTGGGGTGTGTTAGGTTTAATTTAAACATAAAAGTGCCCGGGATTTGTTTTGGAAAGCAGGAAATGCATTGCAGTTATGGAAAGTAAAAAAAAAAAAATTGCTTAAAGAATAATATGAGTAGGTTTTGGAAAACTTTCAGATTGTCATTTAAAAAGAAAGTTTACTTGATTAATTCAATTTTTCTAGCTATTATAATCGCACCTGGCAAATGTATGCCTGTTTCATGTGTGAAAAAAATTTTATTTTTTTTTTTATTTGGGGTTGGTTGTTGAATTGAATCTTGTTAAGAAAGATAATATTGTGCTAATAGAGAACAAAAGAGTCTAGGATTGATTAATCTTATAGTTTATGCACCTTTCTTACACTTGTTGAAGATATTACAATAATTAGAGTGTAATGATGATTCATTACTAGTACAAATATTGAAATCTAAGTATAAGGAAGAATGGTTATGTGTTTGGAATAATAAAATGAAATGGTTATGGATTAATTATGAAATAAACATCATCAAGAGAAAATATTATTATGGAAGATAAAACCTGAGGAAATAGAAGATAATAGAAGAAAATGATACAACAAGATGATGAAAAAATATTTTGTATACCCATGGAATAAAAAATTTAAAAAAAAGAATTGTAAGAATGTTAAGAAGTAAGTAATGTAAATGTTTTCATGAGATATTTTTTATACACAAGCATGGACACTTGGTAAACAAAATAACAAAAGCTAGTAAATAAATGATAAAAAAAGATTGAATTGAATTTGTTTTGAAGAATTTGACACCAGTGAGTCTGTAAACAAGACAGAAATGTTGTTGTAGAAAGATGTTAGATGATTAATAAGTTTTTTAATTTTAAATATTTATGATAAATTTGAGTGAATTAAAGATGGTTATAATCAAATTATAAAATAAGGTAAAATAAAAAAAAAAAAATTAAAAAAAAAAAGCTTTAAAAAATTTGCATTTAATATCATATGGTGAAGGAAGTTAATGAAAATGATTTGGAAAAAAGTTAAAGAAAAACCTTGTTTGTTAAAAAAAAAAAGAGTTCTCCTAATAACTATAATCTTCGATGGAGTTGCTTAAAACATAAGAAAAAAAGTTATTTAAAAAATATGTGATAAAAATTTGTAAAATGTATATTCTTCATAAATAAAGAATGTAAAATGTTTTGAATGGGCAAATTAAGAATACAATTTATGAATACATTCTTTTTCAATTACAATTCTTGGTTACATTTCTGGTGCCAATGAAGGGCAACATTGGATTATTTTTGGTGGGGGGGCAGTGATGGATTATTTTCTGGTGGGGTTGTCAAGTATGAGGAAACAAGTTGAAAATGAGCAAGAGTTGGGCAATGGGTCAGTTGAAAAAAAAAATGATGGAGAAAATAGTAAATGACTCTAAAACATCACGGAGCTGGAGCTGAAAAAAAATTGGTATAATTTCACAACAAGTGGTATATTGTCTAGATTAAAGTGATTCAGAACAAAAGGTGATTCAGGACAGGAAGAGAAATGGACAAGGTTATGGCAGAAGGGAAAGAAAGAAACTGGGAAAAAAGAAAGAATGAAGAAAAAAAGAAAAGAATGAAAAAAAAAAATGAAAGATGAATGAAAATGAAAAATCTTTGATAACAAATGATAAAGGTTACAAAAGCTGATATAAGGAAAAGGAATAATAAGAAAAAAGATGAAGTTTACTGTAAAAAATATTTATTTAAAAAATAAATAATAAGAAGAAAGAAGAAGTAGATAAAGTATAAGAGCATCACCAGGTTATTTAATTCGAAAATGAAAGCTTTGGTTTGCATAAAAATAGAATTAAATCATTCAATTTTGACAACTGTAAGTTGAATGTTGACAGTTTGTTTTAAGTTTATTGAAATGGGGACAATTTTTTTCATTTTTTTTAATAAAGGACAACAGTTTTCCATAGAATTAGTTTATTTTTTCTCTATTTTCTTTTTTTCTCAGTTTTTGATATTTCAAATTTGATTATTATAATGATATTGATAAGATAATGGAAATGGGAATATTTTTATGATGATATAAAATATATAAAAAGATAGGATGAATTTTTGTATTTGGGTTAAGGGTGGAAAATAATATAATTCTGAAAAAATTATAAAAATATTTGCCAAATATTATAAAGTGTTTTCATAAATATATAACCAATTAGTAAATGGCATTTTAACATATGATATAAATCACTGAAAAAAGAAATAAAAAGGATACAATACATATAACCAATTAGTAAAAGAAATACATGTGATAAGTGTAAGAAGGAATGCAGAATTTTGAAAAATGGGGTGGATTTTGTGGATTAAGAGGTAAATATGCAAATACTATAATCAAGAAAAGGAGAATGTGAGGAATGTAATGCGGAGGTTCAATTATGAAAAAGAAGGGGATAGGCAGTGCCTCTCAAGCTGTCAAGACATAAAGGCCAAAGCTATACTCTATGCTCATAACCATAAGACCTACACACTCAAAGCTTGCTTAATATACAAACTCAGCAAAACTGTTGCTATACATACAAAGCAAATCCCACTCTCTCCCTCTGATCTCTGTAACACACAAGGAAATCTCATCCCAATAATCAAGAGGACATGCTACATGATAGGTTCCTTCCCCAGGAGATAAGACGACAATGCCTGAGAGAAACCTTCACATCACAGAAAACGACTTCTCAAAGGGATCAAAAAGAAACCTTGATGGTTGGATGGGAGAAAGGAAATTCACCCCAGGGATATCATCTGTCACCCTGCTAGACAGGGGTCCAGGGAAGTAAATAGTGTGGAAAGAAATAGCCAGGGAATTGTTATGGCTAGGCTTGTATAGGCCCTAGGGCCAATAGCCTAGTACCAACCTATGAACCCATGAATCATGAAAACAGCAGATAAAATACTAAGGACTGTGTTGAAAATAAAACACAAGAAATAGATAATGATGAATTAGATGCTGGTGAAGGAATTGTAAAGGAAATTAGAAATGCAAATTCAATAGGGGCTAGTGTAAGAGTGAGGAATGGAAAGTTCATAACTATATATCTAAAAATTAAAAAGAAAGGCAAAGAATAATGTTAAATTTGTGTCAGTTAATGTTAATAGTTGGAGGAATAAATGGAGAAGATTTTTTTTGCAGTGGTGTAAAAATGTGAAGCAGAAAAGTTTGTTTACAGGATATAATACTTATTTTAGAATACTATAGAGTTCAGGTGGAAGCATTGCAGGAAGGGAAGATTGTATGGAATTTAGGAAAGGAGGGATGCTTGGGTGTGGTATTCTTGCTTGGAGGGGATAATAAAAAAACTAAATGTATTATTAAGTTTGGAAAAGCATCAGCTGTGGATGTAAGGAGAGGTGTGGATGTATTTAGCATGATAGGGGGTTATGTTCTAACTTCACTAAAAGATAGGGAAAAATTATTTGAGTTATTTAAGCCAGATGTTATTGCAAACATAAAAACACTTTTGAGTGACCATTTTAATTTTGCTTTAAGAAAGAATGTTAGATTTAAAAGTTAATAGAAGTTATAAGGTATGGAAAGTTAAAAATGTGGAATAGTAAAATTGGACGTTATAAAAAAAGGTGAACTGTATACTGGCACTGATTTTTTTATTATTTCTGAGTCATTAAGATAGATAAAAGTGTGAAGTTTATTTTATTTTATTTTAGTTATTTATTTTATTTTTTTTTACCGGGAAAGTCCGACTGGAACAAGGTCCATTTACAGCGGAGGCCCAGGGAGAAAAGCTCCATAACATAACAGTACAAATACAACAAATGACAAAAAAATTTCTGTAACAGAGGCATATATACAATCAGAGCTCCATGTCTTTATATGACAACACAATCCATGAATGATAGAAAATTTCTATACAGTGGCATATATACAGTCAAGGATATTTTTCGTACCTTAGTTTGATTTGAGCAAGCTTGGTATATAGATAGCAAAACTTTGAATTCTGTATTCATAGTACAAAGCATAAAAATGAAGGAATGGAATCTGGAAAATAATGCTATTCGGGAGATATGTCATAGCGTGAGAAATAGTTTGTAGGATAGTAGTTCCTGATAGGGAGTATTTGAGTAGTACAGAATAGCTGAGGTAAGCAGTGATGAGATGAGGTGTGGCAAGTTAGGAGGAGAGCAGAAAAGATTTTATGTGATACAGGGACACAGCCATGATTGCAAGAGGTGTGACTTTAGTGATGTCTTGAAAAGTGAGATGGATAGAGCAGAGGAGATACTTTGGGGGAGGTTATTCCATTTCCTAGCAATGGTGTGGGAGAACAGACTTTTCCCTGCAGTATTATTGGCTTTGGTTATGCAGATCAGGGTTTTGTTGGATGAGCGTAGAGGGTGATTTGCAGAATATTGGTTTAGAAGTTGGTTTAGGGCTGGGGTTTTCTGAGGGTTCCTTATTATGTTGAAGTCGAGGACTAATTGGTGATAGCTAATTATCTGAGGGAGTACTAACCACTGTAGTTGCTTCAGGGTGAGACAGTGATGACTTCTAAAAGTGGAGTTGTTAGCAAATTTTGCAATTGTATTGTAACGTGACTCTAGTTTGTTTAGGTCTGTTTTCCTGATATGAATTAGGATTGGTGATGCATACATTAGGGTAGACAAGAGGTGGGTTTGGGCTAAGGAGATTCTAGCTTGGTCCGATAGGAACTGTTTGTGTTTGTATAGGGTTCCTAGTTTCTTATGTACCTTTGTGATGGTTTGTGAGATATGGACATTAAAGTTTAGATTGTTATCTATTTCAACCCTGAGCAGCTTAGTGTGAGGGGAGGAGGAGATTGCGGTCCCATTTTTGGAGGTGATGATAAAGGTAGGAGGTGTGGATTTGGATTTATTGGAGGGAGAAAAAGAGTAATTTGTTCTTGTTGGGGTTTAGAATGAGTTGGATATTGGTAATCCATTGTTCCATGGAGCAGAAGGATTCTTGGGTAAGCTTTTGAAGAGTGGTTATGGATGGGACTGAGCAGATTAGGGTGGACTCATCTGTGTATTGTGCAAGTGATGCATGCAGGGTGGAAGTATGTAGTTTGTTAGTGAAAATGGTGAATAGTAGAGGACCCAGTATTGATCCTTGTGGGACGCCTATAGTAGTTGGTAATAGAGGAGATGGTGTACTTTGCCATTTAACTGATTTTCTGTCAGAGAGATAGTTTCTAAACCATTTAGTAGTAGAGGGGGTGAAGGATAAGGTTAACAGAGTGTCTAAGAGTAGGTTATGGGAGCCCATATCAAACGCTTCTGATAGATCTAGGAATATGGCTGAGACAAATTTGTTGATTCTTAGATGGTTAATCTGATTGGTTAAGGAGAGTAGAGCAGTGGTTGTGCTGTGGTTTGGGCAGAAACCATGCTGTGTGGGGGAGAGGAGGTTATGTGAGGATAAGAAGTGCATTACCTGGGTGTGAATACATTTCTCCAGAAGGTTGGAAATGGGGGACAAGATAGAAATTGGCCGGTAGTTTGATGGTTCAAAGGAGTTTCCGCCTTTGTGAAGGGGAATTATATGTGACACTTTCCATTGATGGGGTACGTAGGTTAATGGATTCTCTGATCATAGATGTATATGGGCTGAATGTGGCAACAGTAATGACATAATAGTAGAAAGAAATCAAAAGACTGATAATGATGCTTTTGATAATGTCATGCTAGAAAGACAGGTTGATCACCTATGGAGTAATCATAAGTCAATAAGGGAATTTTTTGTTTCATGGTCAGAATGGTGGATATTTTTAAAGATAAATATTAAAAGCTCTTACTGGATTTAGAAATAGAGAGATGTTGAACAGTTTTGGCATTAATTCTGTACTTTTTTAGATATGAAGGCTAGATTTTTGTGAAAATAAAAAAAGAATGGATAGTATTGTTTGAAGAGTAAAAAAGAGGAGTGTTGTCCTTTTCTGGCTAAATGGGTTAACACTAAATTTGGTATTATAAGTGAAATAAAAAATGTGGAAGAAAATATTATATTAATCAAAAAGATATATTGTTGAATGTGGAACAGTATGCAAGAAGTAGATATGAGGAAGTAATCAGTTGTGAAGAAATGAACTGGGGTATTAAGAGGCTTTTTGGATGAAGCTAATAATTTAACAAGAGAGGTTACTTTGGATGAGTTGAATAGGGTATTGGATAAGGTTAATGTTGAACCAGTATCGCTTTTGGATGGCATGGAATATGAGGTATATAAAAGATTAAAGGTATGACAGAAGAGATTAATAAATGTGTATAAAGTGTAGTTGCAGAGGGAGATATTACATGAGTAGATTTGTGATGGGGATTATGAAGGTGAAAAGAATTACATCAAGGCAAGAATTAGAAACCGATAATGCTAAATCATGTGGACTATAAGATTTTTATGAAAATAGTACAAGTCAGGTTTGGTGAAGTGATGGCTGAAATTTTGGCTGAGGAGATTTTTGGTGTTAATGGGAAATGTAGACAGGACTGGTTTATATTGGTGAGAAAGATGGTGGATAATATTTTAGGTAAAGGTAAAGAAGTTAAATTATTAGTGGAATAAGTCAGAAAAGCATTTGATTGTGTTGATCATGAAACTTTATAGTGTTATGAAAGAGTACGGTCTGAGGATTAATAACTTGAAGGTGTTACAATCTGTGTGTAATAATGTTAATGTTATGCTTTTTGGTAAATGGATGGCTAGGTTTCATAATATGAGTAGGGGCTTGAGGCAAGGTTGCCCAATGGCAAGGACCTTGCTTTGCTTATTTATGAATGCAGTGGGTTTAAAAATGTGTCAGAATATGCTAGAATGTAGGTATTTTATTAATGAAGTTGTTATAGCAAAAGGGTGAAAGTTGGTTGGGAAGAATGATTAGGCTTGTGATTGAGTATTTTGGGGTACAGTTAAAGTTGGATAAGAATAAGAGTTGTGGGTCACATAACGAATGAGAGACAGAAGGTATTGCATCTGTACTGAAAGAGGTAAGCTTGCTATGTGTTCAATTTGGAAAGAAAGATGTTATTTATGAACAGTGGAGTAGCATTATTGAAAAAATTAAATCAATAGAAAAGGTTTGTTTGATAAAATCTAAGGGTGGCCCAACATCCGGCCAGTATACCAAAGCCTTCAGGTTGCCAAGGGTGCACCATATGTCACACGTATGCTCCCTGCGTACAGTGTAGTGCATAAAATGACATCTGGAAGTATGAGCCTCAGAACTGACAGTTCCAGAAGGAATGCCAGTCCAATGATTAGAAAGGTACCAGGCACATCCAGAAGGGAAAAGAACCAGGAGGGGAGGGAGGGAGTGAATACTGCAGCAGTGAAGAGAAGGATATCTACAGTTATGGTAAGATTTTACACAGCTGTACTATATCCTTCCATTTCACTGCTACAGTATTCCTTACAGTAAGAAGAATGCAAAAGCTCATGGAGAAGAGAGGGAGGAGGAAGAAACAGCAAAACCCTCCAGGAGTCCATGAAGGATGGCCTTATCAAAACAAGCTCTAGCCCTGGATATCTCATCCAACTTATAGTGCTTGGTAAAGATATGCATAGAAATCCAGGTAGCTGCCTCAAGAATAGAGTTAGTATCCAAACTCTTGGAAAAAAAGCCACGGCTCTAGAAAAATGAGCCTTAACTAGAAAAGGAAGGCTCTTGCCATGAAAAGAATAACAAAGAAATGGCTTTAGATATCCAAGAAGAAATAGTTTTCTTGAAAACAGCAAATCCTAAAGATGTGTGATGAAAGGAAACAAAAGGCTAATAAGATTTATGGAAAGATTTGGTCTTATCCAAATAAAATCTGAGTTGCCTATGCACATCCAAACTGAGAAAAACCTTCTCACTAAGAGAAGGGAAACAGATGGGAAAATGAATAAACTGATTAAGAGACAACTCATTCACCACTTTGGGCATAAAAGAAGGATTAGTATGAAGGGACACCATGTCCTTATAGAACACTAAAAAAGGGGGAACAGACATAAGGGCTTGAAGTTTAGACGCACATCTGGCAGAAGTAAGGGCCAACAAAAAAAGACAGTCTTCTAAGAACCATGCTGTAAGGAAGCTGAATCTACAGGCTGAAAAGGAGCCCAAGCCAATTTCTTCAAAACAAATTAAAGTCCCAGGAAGGAGGGACAGGCTTCCTGTGAGGTCTAATAGGAAGGACACCTTTAAAAATTGTTTAGCTTCAAATCTAGAGGCTAAAGGGGGTGCTAGAGGCAGACAAGCAGAAACATTTGGGCCTTAACAGAAGAATATGCCAACCTGACATTGAGCAGTTCTCACAGATAAGAGATAACCAAAGGAACATCCACAGAAAGTGGATCCAGATTACAAGAAAGTCACCAAACCGAAAACCTCTTCCATTTGGATAAGTAGGATTTCCTAGTAGTGGGTTTCCTAGCCTTTTGCAAAACTCTAAGCACATCCTCAAAAAAAGGTGTCTATATGGAATCAAAACCCTATCATCCACAGTGTCAACTGAAGAGTGGATAGATGTGGATGGCTGAGAGATCCCTTGTATTGTGTCAGTAGGTCTGGCCTGTGAGGCAACTTGTGATGACTACCCTTGGCTAAATGCAGAAGAAGAAGAGGCAACCAATGTTGTCTGGGCCAAAGGAGAGTCACCAGCAAGATTTTGGGAGCATCCTGTTTTATTCTGAACAGGACATTTGGAATTAGAGGAAGGTGAGAAAAGGCATAAAGAAACATCCCCTTCCAGGAAAATGAAAGGGCATCCACCTTCCAGACCAAAGGACTTGGGGGCTCCATGGGGGCTCTGGCACAAAAAAGAGGAAGTCTGTTCAGAGGGGAGGAAAATAGATCAACTTGAGTACCCCACTGTTGGGAAATCTCTAGAAACACATCCCTGTAAAAGCATCCACTCATGGGATTGTGATAGGATCTGCTCAGATAGTCTGCCACAATGTTCTGATCTGAGGGAATGTAAACTGGCTGAAGAGTCACTTGATACCAGATAGCTAGCTCCTACACTTGAAGTACTAGCCTGCACAGGAGATAAGATCTTATCCTCTCTTTCCCCTTGCTTGTTTACATACCACATAACTGTGGTATTGCCTGTATGTACCTTGAGGGACCTTGGAATGAAGAGAGGATGAAATGCTTAGAGCCAACTCAAGAGCTCTCATTTCTTTGACATTGATCTTTCTTTTGTTGAAGCAACCATAGGCTCTGCATTTTAGAGAGTCGAAGGAAGCCCGCCCCATCCCACATCCAAACAGTTCCAGAGAGGTTTGAGAGGGTTGAAAAGGAATTCCTAGGTTAAGTGACAACTGCTAAATCTACCACTGAATGTCCAGCTTGAGGCATTGAAGAAGAGGGACTAAGAAATCGAGAGGGTGAGAGTGCTGAAGACAAACTGACTTTAGAAACCACTAAACTTTTTCTCATCAGGAGTTTGGCAAAAGGGAGCATAGAAAAATGAGGGAGGCCATGAAACAAAGAACTCTTAGAAATTCCCTGGCTATAACTGAGACCAGAGGAAGAAGGGGTTGAAAGACGGCAATGAGAGTTAAGGCCTTGGGAGGAAGCAGGGAAGCCACCTTTGGAACAGTCTGGATCTTGCATCCCAGAAACACATGATCCCGTGAAGGGGTCAGGAAGGACTTGGATATTTATAGTGAACCCCAGCTTTGAAGGAGAAAATGGCAAAATGAAGAAGCTGCAGTAAGATCTCTGGAGAGGATGCCTGAAAAAGTAGGTTGTCTAAGTAGGGAAAGACCTGCAACCCCTTTAGCCTGCAAAAAGTAACCACAGGAGCAAGGCATTTGGTGTATACCCTTGGGGTAGCAGAGAGGCCAAAAGGCAAATCAGAGAACCGAAAATACCAGGGAGCAACAGAGAAATGTAAAAACTTCCTTTAAAAGTGGTGAATATGAACATGAAGATAAGCATCCTTGAGGTCTAGAGAAACTAGAAAAGCCTGAGGAAGCAGCAGTGGAAACAAGGCCTGTAGGGACAACATCCGAAAGGAAGGGAAAAAAATGTGTTTAAATGAGAGAGATCCAGAACTTCCTGAATAGTTCTCTGAGTCAAGAAACACTGAAGAACCTCTAGAAAAAGGCTAATTGTTCTTGAGGGGGGTGAAAAATGCCCATAAAACCATGTGATACCCTTGATGAATGACAGAAAGAACCTAGGAATCTTGAGTAATCTTTACCCAAACAGAAAGAGACATGGAAAGATGAAGAGAAATAGGAATATGGGTGAGAAGTACAGGATAGTCAGATAGCACCTGTTTTTTTTTCAGGAAAAGGAAATTTTTGCAAAGTAGTAGTCTGGGTAGCTTTAGCAGGAGGAACCCATTTCCATCCTTATTACCCTTGTGAGGAGGTCAAGACTGCTTACAAACAAAAGCTGGCTTATTATGGCAATTCCTTTGGAATTTGGGCACAGGTCAAACAAGAACATGTTTCAGCCCTTGTAAGGCCTTACTCCTTTCCTCTAGGGACTTAAACAAATCATCATCGACAGCACCAAATACCTGTTGTCCAGAGGAGTGCCATCTACTAAAGCTTAATATCATCAGGCAGAGGTTGAAGCCTAAGATGGGAATATCTCCTCATCACATCACCAAAAGCAGTAGCAATAGAAAAAGCATCGCTGCATCGCAGCTGCACTTAATAGAATGGCGAGTAACCTGGCAGGAAGTCTCTAACCATGAGAGGGCAGAAGTCTTCCCCTCAGAATCAGGAAGGTCAGAAAGAACCTGACAGGCCTAAGAAATATGAGCCAAAATATACCTAGTCATATGAGTATAACTGACAGCCTGTAAAGCAAGGGTAGCTGAGGTATATACTTTCCAGCCCTGCTGTCCTTATGTGAATGCAGCAACTTAGCTTGACAGATGCCACAGGTACCACAGAAGGGTCACTAGATGGGACTATAGAGAAATTTGCAATCATCAGGTACCTTATAAAACCTATCAGGTTTCATGGGGGCAGGAAGCTGGGAATCAGGACCCTGAGATGCAGTAGAGAAGGCATCCAACAAGGCAGCCAAGACAGGAGGAACAGCAGAAGATCTAGGAGAATCCATTTACAGAAGCTCATAATACATTTTCTGAAGCTCAGAAACCTGGGCACAATCCCACTTAAATTCCATCATTCTGGAAATTGTGTCCCCAAAGGGAATCTCCTCAAAAGGAGTGCCAGGGCTAGTGGACTCCTCCTCAGAACCACACTCTAATGGAGAAGTAATCTGGGAAGAGTAAGCAAGGGATTCCTCATTCAAATCCCCCTCCTGCTCATAGGAATCCTGGGTATCTTAGGAAGAGTAGAAGACCAATGGGGAGATGGAATGGGCTTCAAGGCCATAAGGGCATTAAACAAACCACACATGAAATTCTGCCATTCACTCTGAGGGTCCTTAAAAGCAGGAGAAGCATGCTTTGTTTTCTGCTGCTTTTTAAAGGGATATCCACCTTATGAAATATTGAAGTTTCAAACCCCATATGGCACTCTACAGTAATAATCAGAACCTACTGCCTAACCAAAATCTAAGGAAAACCCCTAGACCCTTCAGTAATCAGCCGCGGTTCCCTCTGTACATCCATAGCGGATGTCTGCAAATTCTTCAGGGATGTGCGTGATGTCAGATCCATGCCAGCCTCTGAAGTGGTAGCCTCAGAAGAATCCAAAGCACTAGCATCAAGAAAGACATCCAATGGAAGCAGCACAGCCAAAGACCTTGCTTTCTTGGCCTTTTTCTTCATAGACGGCTGACCCTCAAAGCGGTAAGTTCCTTCCATAGTGTCTTTTGCTAAAAGTTTAAGACATTGGTCCCCTAAATATATGGCCAAAAAGGAAAGCCAACTACAGAGAGTCTTCAGAATGAAAGCCTGACAAATAAAACAGGACATATGGTCATTGGAAGCACAGAGACAAAATAAACACTTCTAATAATGATGGGGAATCTGTCTCCTACACTTACATTTACCCTTTCTGGATGACATGAACCCTATAAGGAAAAAAAAATAAAAGGAAAAAGATATGAGCAAACACCCCAAACGGGGCACTTATCTGAAAATGGCTTGGTGAGCCAGCAATGGAAGTGAGCATTCAGATTGGTGACAAAGAAGTTATAAGGAAGGTACATCCAGATGTGACCTTTATGCCCTAGGCTGTACATGGGGAACATACATGTGATGTACTGCATACCCTTAGCAACCTAAAGGCTTTGGTATACTGGCCGGATGCCAGGCCACACTTGGCAGGGAATCCCTATTGTAAGAAATACTGCAACAGTGAAGTGGAAGGACATATTAAAAATACTGTCAAGAAAAACTGGAACATCTTAAGGGCTAGATTTTTTTTTTTAATTTATTGGGACTGGAACCATTTTTTATATATATAAAAGCTTACAATTTTAATAACTTGTTGGAATCAGGTGTTAATTATGATATGGTGGTCCCAAATCCAAGTCTGGGACTACATGGTGTGATTTTGTAACCAGTACCCATATATTTTGGAGGGTGAAACTTTAACTTTGGACAATAGTTTCTATTCTAGTTTACTTCTATTCAAGGGTAAATGCTCCTGCAAATGTGTTGCTCATATAGCTAGGTGCCCAGGATATTCTGCCTTTTACATGGACAAGACTGCAAGTTGCCTATGCAAAAGAATCTATAAGCAGTATTATGATATCCAGAATAAAAATGAGAACAATTCTTTATACAAACACACACTAATTTGGTCCACATATAACAAATTCTGCTTTGCTATTTTAGAACAAGTGAAACCTAGACCTTGTGGAGGGGACTGGGAGATTCTGTTGAAATATAAAGAACTGCTACAGTAGCTCATGCTTCAAACCATCAGCTTTGCTAGTTTAAACAAACACATTTCCATTCAATCCTTACTTCAGTTAAGATCAAATTATAATACATTTTTTCTTGGAGTTATGAAAATTACATTTTTAGATTTATATATATATTTTATTACTTTTATTAAGTCAATAAGTTCTTTTACATTTTTTCTTTTGTATATGATCAGTATATTTAATGAAGTGTTGGTCTCTAAGAACCATGTTTTGTTTTTATCAATTAATGAATGCTCATCAGTGACTAACTGCTGATGTTATTCTGATGAGTCCCATTTTAATGGTGATGAAAGCACTTAATAAAATTTTAAGATAAGATTTTAAAATAACATTTTTGGTGCCTCTTTTGTGTGTTTCTGAATCTGTTTGGAACCTTGCTCCTGGCGCTACATTTTTGTTGCTTAGTAACATTTACAGATCTACTCTGACTAGTGAACTTGCATTTTCACTTTCCTTCTTCTTATTTCTTCTATCTTAACTGAGTTAAATTATTAACTCTTTTAATAGTTATGAGTATTCTCCTATAAAAGTGAACATTTGCTGTGGTTTTGTTGTGGTTTAAATCCTGAAGGCATTTTCACTTCTTAGTTTTATGAAAGATTATACAGTTTAATTGTTAATTGGTTTAGTTTTTTTTTCACTGCCTACCAGTGTTCCTAGATTTTTAATGATAATGTCATTTTTTGCAATTTAACCATTCTGTGATTACATATGCTGCAGTATACTGAACCCATCACTCCCTATAACCACACATTACCACTCTGCATATGCTGCAGTATACTGAACCCATCACTCCCTATAAAGACACATTACCACTCTGCATATGCTGCAGTATACTGAACCCATCACTCCCTATCACCACACATTACCACTCTGCATATGCTGCAGTATACTGAACCCATCACTCCCTATCACCACACATTACCACTCTGCATATGCTGCAGTATACTGAACCCATCACTCCCTATCACCACACATTACCACTCTGCATATGCTGCAGTATACTGAACCCATCACTCCCTATCACCACACATTACCACTCTGCATATGCTGCAGTATACTGAACCCATCACTCCCTATCACCACACATTACCACTCTGCATATGCTGCAGTATACTGAACCCATCACTCCCTATCACCACACATTACCACTCTGCATATGCTGCAGTATACTGAACCCATCACTCCCTATCACCACACATTACCACTCTGCATATGTTGCAGTATACTGAACCCATCACTCCCTATAACCACACATTACCACTCTGCATATGCTGCAGTATACTGAACCCATCACTCCCTAGCACCACACATTACCACTCTGCATATGCTGCAGTATACTGAACCCATCACTCCCTAGCACCACACATTACCACTCTGCATATGCTGCAGTATACTGAACCCATCACTCCCTATAACCACACATTACCACTCTGCATATGCTGCAGTATACTGAACCCATCACTCCTAGCACCACACATTACCACTCTGCATATGCTGCAGTATACTGAACCCATCACTCCCTATCACCACACATTACCACTCTGCATATGCTGCAGTATACTGAACCCATCACTCCCTAGCACCACACATTACCACTCTGCATATGCTGCAGTATACTGAACCCATCACTCCCTAGCACCACACATTACCACTCTGCATATGCTGCAGTATACTGAACCCATCACTCCCTAGCACCACACATTACCACTCTGCATATGCTGCAGTATACTGAACCCATCACTCCCTAGCACCACACATTACCACTCTGCATATGCTGCAGTATACTGAACCCATCACTCCCTATAACCACACATTACCACTCTGCATATGCTTCAGTATACTGAACCCATCACTCCCTAGCACCACACATTACCACTCTGCATATGCTGCAGTATACTGAACCCATCACTCCCTATCACCACACATTACCACTCTGCATATGTTGCAGTATACTGAACCCATCACTCCCTAGCACCACACATTACCACTCTGCATATGTTGCAGCATAATGTACCCATCACACCCTATCACCACACATTACCACTCTGCATATGTTGCAGCATAATGTACCCATCACATGTTGCAGCATAATGCACCCATCACATGTTGCAGCATAATGTACCCATCACATGTTGCAGCATAATGTACCCATCACTCCCTATCACCACACATTACCACTCTGCATATGTTGCAGCATAATGTACCCATCACATGTTGCAGCATAATGTACCCATCACACCCTATCACCACACATTACCACTCTGCATATGCTGCAGTATACTGTACTTATCACTCTCTAGGCTCTGGATGTTCTGCAAATGTGTTGCTGTACTCACCATCCTCACACTGTCCTTCATCTGCTGCTCAGTCATGTGCATTAAGTACTGTATCATTATTATTTTTTGCACAGTCTATGGTGATATGTAGTAACAGACTTCAGTCATAACTAGATCAGGGAATCATACCCTGTGGTAATCACACACACATTCTACAATACTTCATGTCTCAGCATGGGGAGTGTTGTAGCACAGCTCCTCTACAAGTTGTAGATTCTTTATCATGGTCATATCTAGCATCACACACAATACAATGCAACAGAAACATTCATATACACATGTTCAGCATGCATAACTGGTTATGCCTGTGATGTGCCTCTATGTACAGATCAGATGTCCCACTAAGATATTACTTTGCAGCAGGTGCTGGTATGGTTCAGACATAAAACAAATATGGAAACTACCACTGTGGTGCAGACACACATTATATACAATGCTCCCTGCATTAAATGACACCAAATCAGAAAGCGGTAGCCCTTTCTAATGCTGTATCTATGTCAGTCTAGTCCAGGTGGGACCATTATTGTAACAAGTGTGCAATCTATGGTATTCAGGAAATAAGGGAAGCATGCAGCATCATAAAATATATGAACAGAGTTGCATCTCTCTCTCTCCTGTTGTCCTTGGAAACCAGCTATGCTCATCCACATGATGAAGAATTATATTCAGCAGCTGATTAAGTATATGAGGCAAAGGCCCATCATACCCTTAATTTGTCTTTCACAGGTCACTGAAAGGTTCTTGTAACCACAGATAATGGGATACCATGCATATCACTTGATTTTGCATATGGGTGACACAGGTCCATACTGTCCTTTAACAATATCCCTTTACAATTTGCTGATCTGTAATGTGGTGGAATTTAAGGTGCTGCCTGTTTCTTCAGTGCTGTTGTGGATAGTCGTAATGTGTGATACAGCCAGGACTGGCAAAACAGTTGACTACTAACACTACAGTGCTACACGTACTGCAACTCCTACTGTGACCTGGCATGCAGTGTGAAAACTAAGAGTCAATGCAGTGGTGCTGTTATATGGGCCTCTGAATTATGCTACCATCTTGGCTGCATATATTTGCATATTATTTTTTCCTTATTTCCACATTTGCATCAACTTATGCACTAATCTACATGTATTGCACATCGCACAGAATTGAACTGTCCTACTTGTGTCTCTGAATCACTCACAACTTGTGTGTGAAGACTTTCTGTGCAATTTCAAACAGTGCACTGCATTAAATCACTCTGAATCCTAGACAGTCATGTATTTTATCATACCATGGTTATCAATGTTCTTTGTTAGAATAAACATACCTATTGGGATATGTTTATCTTACACACACACACACACACAGACACACACACACACATTGGATGGACAAGTGCAGATAAGAAAGGATTCTAATCATGAAGTATCTTCATACTTGTACATCTGCCATTATTACATAACATTTAAATTCACAGTCAGAACAGCAGCAACATTAAAAAGTGTTCTTTAAATTCAAAAACATACCTTGATGGAATGCCTCTTTCATAATATTTTTGAGTTGAAATAAATCCTTTCAGAAATGTTTTTACAAAATGGAGCAGAGCAGATCAATGACATGCGACTATATGAGAATGAAGACCATCTACAGTCTTTAGTCTGTACATTTTTCCACAGGCAAAGGCAATGTTAATACAACTCAGCTATATTGCCGCTTTGCTGGTAATGTCAGAAGGCTTGTTAGTTAAATGGATCCATGCCCCGGAGTGGTTATATTGCAGCATTATAAAAACATATAAAAGTACTTTATAGTACATCCAAATACAACAGTTTGTCTCCACAGAAATGGATTGTTAGCATGTAGATTCTCTTGGGTCAACTTCTAAATCTCGAATCTCAAAATCTCTAAATTCAAAATCTGTAAAGCTCAAAATACTGAAACTCAAAATACTGAAATTCAACATATCGAAAAAAACCACAGGACAGCAACAGTAACTATATTATATACAGGACAGCAACAGTAACTATATTATATACAGGACAGCAACAGTAACTATATTATATACAGGACAGCAACAGTAACTATATTTGGTTACATACAGAAACATTTGCAAGCCCCCCCTGCACCCCTCATGTGGGGGGCTGTGCTCCCCACTCCCCCTGCTTCTTAAATATATCAACTCCGAGATTGCACTCCATGGCACAAAATGGCAAACATACCATTACATGCTTCATGACTGCCTGTTGTAACCTTAGTCATGTTCCCTTTTAATGCACTATACTACAACATAACTCACCTTAGTGTAGTGAAGTGTGATCTCAGAGTTGATATATTTAAGTAGGAGGGGGTGTGGGGGGCACAACCTCCCACATGAGGGTGCAGCGGGGGCTTGGCCTCCTGCCTATACTTGGAGAAGAGTAATATGTTTCTGTATGTAGTTATGCTGCAATATTTTGAGTTTCAGTATTCTGAGCTTTAGAGATTTTGGGTTCAGTATTTTTATTTTTGAGATTCGAGATTTAGAAGTGGACCCATTCTCTTACCTCTATTTCTGTATATACATACATATACATAAATAACAGATTTTATTACTGGAGGGATTGATTGTAAGTGGGCATCATGACAGCAGTGTCATTCAGTAGCAAAACCTGATATGGTACCACTTGTGACACAACAAACATGTTAGGTGACCTCACAAACATCTGTTCTGTATGGATGATTTCCACTAACAGGTAGCCATTCCACCTGGGTGCTACCAGAATCATCGTCCCTCTTAGCATACTTTGGTATAAAAGCCAGCTGCAATTCTTACCTCCTTAATGTTTTAGCCAAAGGAATTGTGATGCTAGTCTTTTCCCAGAAGTGTCTGTAGCTATACCATCTAAAATGTAAAAACTTGATATGTGATATGAGATGTGATTCCTCCCTGCCTGCCATCCATCAAACCTCCCCAGATTATACTACATCCTGGCATTTCCTTGGACAATGGCAAGACACAGTCAATATAAAAGATAATCACAAGGGTGGTGTGTACTGTTGGGTCCCTTAAACATTACCGAAAGGCCACTTCTGTGACTTTCATATAACCGAGCAGACAACACTGACAGAACATAACACCGACCGCTCGGAACACTGACAGGATGCTGATGGTGAGTAACCCGTTGGCCAACCTAACCAGCACACAACAATGGCAGCTAACAAAGCAAACCCATGTGGTGGACTTCACCCCTCACACCCCCCTATGAGCTGGCCAAGGACTTCCTTATCATCAGTTTCCTGACGGTGTTCCGAGTGGTTGGCATACCTCTCAACTGTGCAGATTTTTGCTAGAATGTCCAGGTTTATGGCTCATATTTTTGGCCTGTTCCTCTTTTTTCCTTGCAAATCACTGGAATGATCTCAGGATTGAAGTCACTAAATAATGACATACAATTGAATTTCAGACTTCAAATCCTTTAAAAAATGTATATTAAAACAAATCCTGTTACTCAAGCAACTTTCTAAGTTTATAAGAACAATATTTAAAATATGTTCCTATTTGTACCCTCATTTTGTCAAGCTTTGTCCAGATTTTTTGCATTAACAGGTTAAGAAGTATGGCAGTTGGTGTTATGTCCTGTTGGTATTGTCGGCTCAGTCATGTGAAAGTCAGTGAAGTGGTGATTCGATAATATGAAGGGGGACCCATGCTGTCCCTTGCTTCCTGGCAATGTGGATGAATATTTTAGGCCATAAGTATTCTCTTGTCTAGAGAATGTGTAATCCACATCACTATGGGAAACACTATGTTTTCCCCTTGTGGGAACATGCTCCATTGACCATACAATGAGACATACTGCACATGCAGCTTGATGGCCATTTCTTGTGTCATTCCCTTTCATCCAAGGAGTTGCAGCATTGGACATCCCTGGTCTGTCCTCCTCCCCAGGATGAACAAGCCCATCCTCCTGACATCAGCTTCAGCAAACAGCTTGCCCAAAGTCAGGACTTTTTTCCCTGTATGGTAATATTGTTGATGAATCTAGGAAGGGACTTTGTCATAGCTAGATAACTATAAAGAAAAGGTGAAAACATCTGTAAAATTCCAGGAGGCAGTCCGGAGATAAGACCATCTGGAGATGGTAGTCTTCAACAAGAAAACATGAAGTTCTAAGGAAAGCATAACGGTCTGCATAACCATTGCAAAAGGGATCAGAGCTGTTACACCCCTTGTGATTCATTACTGTGAATTTAAGAAAATAAGGCAAGCGCTTCTACAACTGTGACTGAATCAGGTAAGAAGGAACAGGCCAGATGACATTCAAGATCCACCCATTCACTCCTGCCTATGTATATTTAGGTGAAGTTCTTAAACTTTCTGGACAGAGAATTAATTTTAAAATAGACAAGGAAACATGGAAATCTTTCTGTTCCTTAAGTGGCCATACCGTGGCTTATTATTCCGCTGTGATTTTATTCTCTCAGAGGTAGAAAAATGGTTCACCTATCTTTGGTGACCAAGCAGAGGAGGTTTAATATCCAAATACATTACTCTGCCACTCCATATCTACTGGAAGGCAATGGCACAACTTTCTTGGATACTCCATGATCGATATTATTTTGTTATGGATCTGCAGGTCCATGACAGAATGGCCGGTAATTCTCATCTTGCATTTTTCTTGATTTATTAATAAAAATATTTTTTATATAATAATGGTATTTACGTCCATCAAGTTACTAGTGTTGGCAGCCAGTAATGGGTTAGCAGGAAATTAATTTACATGAACATCCTTTATTTATTTTATAAATGTTTCACATGTGACTAATTTGGGATCAAGGAACAGGATAGAGAAATTTTAATATTTCTTTTCTGATTTAAATAACAGAATCATATTTTTAAGTTTTATCGTGGGTAGTAAAGGTTGTACACTTATTTTTTTTTTAGATTTAATAGTGCAGTTAAAAACTTTCTGTTTTCAAAAGTACACTGTTTAAGAAATTAGGTTTTGGAAATAAATATTTACATTATTGCAGTCTGCATCCTAAACATATGAAATTTAATATAGCATTTGAGTAATGTATCCATGCTTCTAAAATTTGTGCAGTAGACCTTATATTTTTTTGAAGAATTAACATTTGTCAATTTATTTTCAGCAGAGGATATGACAGAAATAAACTGATGAAAATATCTGAAGTAAGAATAAACTATAGTCACATTTCCCCTATTTTAACACATGGTCAGACAGTAAAAGCAAGGATGCTGTTACAGTATATAACAGATCTTTTGCTACGGCTATTTTTAGATAGTTGTTATGAAGACCAGTACTGAGGACATAAACGTTATTTGAGGAAATTAAGACAGTGCTAAAGTCCTGAGTAACGCTCTAAGTTTTACTTATAAAAAGGCAAATTAATTTCAAACATTATTTAGGAAAAAGGAAGAGATAATGTCATTTAAAATAAACCTAATGGCACTTTTGTGTGTGTTGTTTCATTAAGAAGAGCATGTATTTGGCTTTGTTCATTTACCAAGCACCACTAAATGTAAAGTGTACTATACATGTAATAATATTGCAATGGTTTATATTGCAAATTGTATCTCCTTCTTGTAAATTAGCAGTAAGAATGAGTGAATATGTTTAAGCACTCGAGTAAAAATGATAGGACAAATGTACTCATTAAGCAAAGTTTTAAAATGTAATACTTATCATTATTTTAAGCAGACATCACTAAGAGTGACTTTAGAACAGGAAATATTAATGACTTTGAAGTTAAGAAGTTAAAGTGGCAACTATTTTTTAACAGCTCTCAAAGCCCCAGGGTTAAATGACAGTATAAATATTAACCCAGGAATTCAATAAAGTGCCCAGCATGGGCTGTATAGCGTGTTCTAGCTTCTACCTCTACCACGATTTGCCCATTTCCAATTCGGAAACATGCTAGCCGCATCAAGGTAAGATCCCATTATCAGCTAATTTGCATGTTTCTCGAATCACAATTACTACTGCCATATGCAAGTAATGGCTAGTTTGCACATTGTGGTAATAATGTGCTGCACACACACACACACACACACACACACACACACACACACACGTGTAGAAGCAGACACACACACCCGTGTGTACCTGTAGTGGCCTCTACCCTAACTACCCTCCTGTGGTTTACCACACACACATAATTCTTAGTGCCATTACGGCACATATGTATTAGGCCATAGTGGTCTAGTGTATCCCAACCCTCCCCAGATCCCCATTATGATAATGGTACCAGTATGGCATTTTGGAAAATCATTCCTGTTGTCTAGTGTATCCTTATAATGTCTGTGCCATTATGGCATTTCACTTTTTTCCTGGTATCCAGTGGTTCCTCCTACCCCTGATCCCCATAATTATGTTGGTATCATGACACTCAAATTATTCCCTGGTGTCTGGTTGGTCCCCCCTCCCATTCCCATATAGAATAAGCCCTTGGAGTTTATTATATTCCTTCACCCTTGATCCTCATTGTAATATCAGTGCCATTACAGCAGTTTAATATGTAAGCCCTGATGTCCGGTGGTTCCCCCTCTCCTCCAATCTCCATTATGTTGTCTGTGACTAGGCCACTTTATGGACCATTCCCTGCCATTTATTGTATCCCTCCACACCCCTGTACATGTAGTAATGTTGGTAGCTTAGAGATGAATTCCTGGTGCAGTGTGTATTCCCCACTACTGACCAGTGCCTACAGTGATTTTGGTGCTTGTATGTCACTTTAAAGATGGATCCTTGGTATCCAGTGTACTCCATGCCAACTAGTCCCTGTTCTGTGGTTGGAGCGGTTATGGCACTGTAAAAATAAGCCCTGGTTTCTAGTGGTTACCGCACCATGTTTGTGCTGAATGGTTGAAAATGGCCTTTTGGCTATGCTCACTACTACTATTTCCTGGGGATGGCCATGATGATCTACACTCTGTTGAACCATTCATCCATGTAGATGTCTTCCTGGAGGCAGTTCTGGGAAGACATATGGCTAATTAGAATATGCCTCTATCCACCAAAATGCTTCATTAAAATTCAGTACAGCTGTGGGACCAACTCTTCATGGTGCAACATGTCTTCATGCTGGAGATCCATGCAGCACTGCAAAGGGGTGATTGCTGAATTAGAAGAAGCTACCACAATGTGTACATGTCTCTGTATACATCACAGTACCTTAATGAATTCAGCCTTAAGTGTTATTTAAAATCTCTGGCTTGTAAGCCTTGATGTGAATTTTAAAGTATCATGTGATGGTTTTATTTCTATTAAAATCTTTGGTTGTTCCTATAGATTTCAGTTGAATGTATTTTCCACTACTGACATGCCTGTAGTTGATAAAATGAGAATGGGGACACAATACATAGAATATCGTGGTGTTCGAAATGCTGTATTCCCCCCACACATGCACAAACACATACACATACCTTAAAATCCTACCTCTGTCATTTTTCTTTCTTTAGTTTAGTGTTGCAATATCTCTTATTCAGGTGAATGCATAGCTCTGGTATCTTTAGGTGTGTAGCTGTACTTTAAGTAAAAAAAAGTCCTGGCACCACCCACCAACACATTTAGCTCTTATAATGACTCCAATACCTGCATGCAGTATTTACACATGCTGTGGACAGAGGTATAAACTGGGGGAGGATACAAACACATCTTCTTGTGTCCCACCTCTCAAACTGTTTACTTTCCAAAACATCTCTAGGGACACACAGGCCCTATTCATGATGCTCACTCTCTTTATGGGGTTCTTGGGGACTGGTATTTACAGTTTAGGAGTCTAACTCCAGAATATGACCTTTATACATTTTGTCACGTAAATGCTGTATACTTGAGTTAGCTGTATTAGTAACAGGAATCTGTTATACTCTGTGCTTTTTTACAACTCTTTGTGTTACAGATATTTGAAAACAGCCTCCTATTTTCATGGACACAGTAGTCCATCCTTATGAAAGGCACATCAATATTTGGATCTGCAAATTACTCTCCTTAGGCATTTAATACTGCACCACCTGGGACACAGGTATCCTTCTCCAGCAATAATATGTCTCTAATTATTCAGACATGTTGGTCATAAGTCATTAAATGCACCAATGTTGACAATGTGGCACAGGTTACCATTGCTAAATTATAGTACTTGGCTATTCTGGGAAGTTCTATAATGTTTTTTTCTGTGGAGTCTAATTCTCCCTGTGTTTGCATGGATTTTCAATGGATGCTGTTGTTTTTTCCTAAATCCAAGAGCTGGGCCATAGGTAAAAATAGCACCCCTCAAACTGAAAGAGAGAGAGAGAGAGTGTATATGTGTACGCATGCTTCCTAATACAGGTTGTTTCTGCATTCAGGTTTAGTTTCTCTTTCCTGCATCTACTAAATGCCAGGATATGCTCCAGCTTCCCTGCAGCTGAGAACTGGATTACATGGATAATCACGGAATGAATTAATTAATGAATAACTGCACTAATACACTTCATTATTATTATTATTATTATTATTATTATTATTATTATTATTATTATTATTAAGTTACTAAGGTTTATGGCCAGAGATCATTTTATGTTTTGGATAAGATCCTCTCTAAACTACAGACCAATACAACTTTTGCTTATTTTAGACGGACCTATAGAAAGGTTATATGTTTCGGTGGGAGGGGGTTTGGCTTACTCACTAAGAGAAATCAGGTTTTACATTATCTCGGTGACCTTTCTCAGAAAATAAAACTCAAGGCAGAGAAACAAAGAAAGAAAAAGAAAGATGGCACTTGTGTGCAGGCTTCTCAGCTGGGGTCATTTGGGGGCAGGAGACTCCATGTAAATAAATATTACATGGTATTTGACAAACTTCTTGACAAATAAAGGAGTCAGGTGGGTCACGGTACTGGGATAGACTCCCTCAGGACACATGCTGTTGATTATCATTTAGGCAATCATTTCAGATATACCTGAATTTTCTAACACCTCCCAGGAAAAATAGTGCTGTTGAATGAGTATCACCTTATAATGCATTTAATGATAGACTGGATAGGTATTTAGGTCACGTGGAGCTAGAAAAGAGGACCTTCCTAGATGTAAATTAAGAGTATTGCACTTCTAAACTGTTTATGATTCTTTCTCCATCAATAAAGGGTACTCAGTTTGAAACTGAAATTTACAAACTTTCAGCCACATCACTTTTACCTGCGACTCTCTCACCTGTCATCAGCCATAGTGTCAATGGATATTGAAACTGCACATTTACCTGACTGTTTCACTTTCTATCTAATCCATGGTCAACTCAATAACCCTCTCCTTTGTGTATGTGAAAAGTTATACTGTGCTGTCTTGTGGTCTCCAGAAGTAAAAGAAAAACTTCTTTTGATATTCTGAGAAAGTCTAGCCATCCTTGATGACACTCAGGATCCACTTCTTAAACTGTGTTCATTAAAAGCTATTACTTTGGGGGATAAGCAATGGAGCCATCAACAGAATCTCTGGAAACTTAGGAGAAGGAATAAAGTGAATGCTTTAAAAGTACTAGCTCTTGGCTGACAGATTATTTACAGTACTGAATTAAAGCCCTGAAAAAAGCAACTGTATGCACACACATTCATTTGGAAATTAGAAGAATTACTAGAGTGGTAAAGCTCTGCACTGAAATCTAAGGTTGTTGTGGTTTGGTATGCCTATGATGACATAATTGCTATTTCCTTTCAGTATTAATTGTTGCCTTATAAGGAACCCTGAAATCAGCATTTATCCTTTTGTGACACACACACACACACACACACACACACACACACACACACACACACACACACACACTTTTCCAGAGGTGGTCTGGGCAGAAGAAATCCACAGAAAGGCTGAACAACATTTTCAGGAGTACCAACAAATTCAGAGTAGAGTAAATCTTAACAGAGAGACATAAAATGCAGAGACCCATACTGGCATTGCCAACTTAGCAGGCTTTACAAAAAAGAAATAAAGCAGATGCAAGCCTGAAAGGCTCTGTGGCCTGAAGGATTCATGTCAAATTTTTAAAACTTCTGAATGTGGCCACTATCCTCACTACTACTACTAGCAGTATTTAATAAGGCCTACATGTTGGGCTCCTTCTAATACACATATCTGATAGCCCACCTACGTGGTCATGTTTAAGCAGTAGAAGGACTCTTGTCTTCCCAGAGAACTAAAACTCACTAGGAATTATTAAGCTATATGTAAAAATCTTACCAAATGTGAGAGACAGCTTTCAATCAGTTTATCAAACTTTTCACAATTGGGATTTGTGAAGGGGAAACAACAAGAGATAATGTTAGGCTGCTTACTAAAACGCCAATGGCAGCTAAGGGAACTGAGGAAATGGTGCTTTGCTTCACCAACTTCACAAACACATTCAGTTCTGGCTGTTGGCCTCATCTTTATAAGATGTTAAACTAAGCAGGTTCTGAAAGAAAATGTTAATGGTTTGGTAAGATTTTTGCATCAACACCAATTTTCCAGGGGAATTCCACAGGGCCTGTCGCACACTACAAGTTCACTCTCTGGAAGGACTGGAGGGCATGCATGAGCTGGCATGATTTGGCAGCCTTCAGGAGTTAAGGGTAGTCCAGAGTGCAAGTCGGAGTCTGGGTTCTAGCCCCAAGGGACATCCTGCCAGGTGTCTGCATGGCATCGAGGCACTGTTTTATGCATCTTCCACCTGACCAGAAGCTTATATGAGAGTGGATCTGCCCCTCAGCGCAAAGAGTAGTTCCTCATGGTCAGTTGCAGCCTGCCAGTTCACTCCCCAGAAGGACCTGAGGGCACCCCTGATCCGGCAGGATTTGGCAGCCTTCAGGAGTTAAGGGAAGATGGGGCATCCCAACAGCATGCGAGTCCGAGTCCCAACACCAAGGGACGTCCGCGGTGACGTGCGTCTGTCGGAGGCCAGCTCCCAGCCTGAGATGAGCATCACCACACACCCCAAGGTGCCATCCTCATCCCCAAAGTCAATCAATCGAACAGGCTGACCGGCTCCCACTGGTGGAGGGCCCCAGTGGAGTGGCACTCCAAGTCATGGCATGCAGGTCGAGCTTCTTTACCTGGGGAGTGAGGCATGGGTCAAGGCACACAGCATTCAGTGCCCTGCCAGGTTAAAGTTGAGGTGAGACTGATCAGCCCGGACCGAGAAGTGGTCCTGTCACATGCTAGGCCATTCCACTCTGAGGCCACCATCTGCTGGCAGCCACACGCTTAGAGCGGGGGAGCAAGGGCAGGAGGTCCACTCTCTCTCTGGCACTGAGCACTGTCACTCTCCGCACCGGCACTTGGCCCACTGGGGTCATGGTTACTGGTCCACGACCAGCACCCTGGGTGCCATCTCCACAGGGAGAGGGACCTTTCCTTTCAGCAGAGGTGCGGGCTCCAGCCCTTCCTCGCCGCCCACCCTCCAAGGTGCTCCTATCTGGTTGATTCGGCCAGTAGCATATGCTTGTTTCAAATATTAAGCCATGCAAGTCTCAGTGCACATGGATGCTACAGTGAAACTGAAAATGGCTCATTAAATCAGTTATGGTTCCTCTGATTGTTCCAGCATTACTTGGATAATTGTGGTAATTCTAGAGCTAATACATGCTGATGAGCACTGATCTCCTAAGATGTGTGCATTTATCAGACCAAAACCAATCCGGGTCTCAGCCTGGCAGCTTTGGTGACTCTAGATAAACTCAGGCCGATTGTGTGCCCTTGTGGCAGTGACACTAAATTCGAATGTCTGCCCTATCAACATTCGATGGTACTATATGTGCCTATCATGGTGAACACGGGTAATGGTCAATCAGGGTTTGATTAGAGAGAGGGAGCCTGAGAAATGGTTACCACATACAAGGAAGGCAGCAGGCATGCAAATTACCCACTCCCAACTTGGGGGAGGTAGTGATGAAAAATAACAATACAGGACTCTTTTGAGGTTATGTAATTGGAATGAGTGCACTTTAAACCTTTACTGAGAATCTATTGGAGGGGAAGTCTGGTGCCAGCAGCCATGGTAATTCCAGCTCCAACAGTATATATTAAAGTTGCTGCAGTTAAAAGGCTCTTAGTTGGATCTTGGGATCAGGCTGGTGGTCCACACATGGTAAGCTACCACCTGTCCCAGCCCCTGCCTCTCAGCACTCCCATGATGCTCTTAACTGAGTGTCCCAGCAGTCTAAAGTATTAACTCTGAAAAAATGAGTGTGTTCAAAGCAGGCTGGTTGCCTGAATACTTCAGCTAGGGATAATGGAATAGGACTCTGGTTCTATTTTGTTGGTTTTTGGAACTGTGGCCATGATTAAGAGGAATGGACTGGACATTTGTATTGTGCTGCTAGAGGTGAAATTCTTGGACCGGCACAAGAAAAAAAAAAGCAAAAGCATTTACCAAGAATGTTTTCATTAATCAGGAACGAAAGTCAGAGGTTTGAAGATAATCAGATACTGTTGTAGTTCTAACCATAACATATTGACTAGTGATCCGGTGGCCTTACTCCCATGACCCACTGGGGAGCTTTCATGAAACCAAGGTCTTTGGGTTCCAGGAGGGAGTATGGTTGCAAAGTTGAAACTTAGTAACTGACAGAAGGGCACCACCAGGAGTGGAGCTTGTGGCTTAATTTGACTCAACACAGGAAACCTCACTCAGACCAGACATGGAAAGGATTGACCTACTGATAGCTCTTTTTCATTTCTGTGGGTGGTGGTGCATGGCCATTCTTAGTTGGTGGAGCAATTTGTCTGGTTAACTCTGACAATGAATGAAACTCTGCCATGCTAACTAGCTATGCAACCCCCTGCAGTTGTCTCCAATGCCTTAGCAGAACAAGTGGCTTTCCACCACATGATATGGAGCAATAACAGGTCTATGATGTCCTTAGATGTCAAGAGCTGCATGCATGCTACCCTGAATGGATCAGTATGTGTCTACTATTGGCTGAAAGGTCCAGGTAATCTGCTGAACTCCATTCATGATAGGGATTGGAGACTGCAATTATTCTTGATGAACGAGGAATTCCCAGTAAGTGCGGGTCATAAGCTCCCATTAATTAAGTCCCTTCCCTTTGTACACACTGCCCATTGCTACTACCAATTGGATGGTTTAGTGAGGTCCTCGGATTGGCCCTGCTGCAGTTGAGCATGGCTCTGGTGTGCTGAGAAGACGATAAATCTTGACTGTCTAGAGAAAGTAAAAGTTATAACAAGGTTTCTGTAAGTGAACCTGCAGAAGGATCATTAATGTGAAGGGTTCCAGGATGGAATTATCTCACTCTGCCACCCAGACTCTCTCTCTCTCCACCTACCCCAGTGGAGGCCAGTGGGACCGAGTCTGTGACTCCCAGTGGAAGGGGAGCAAGCAGTGGGGTGGCATATTTTCCCCTCACCTCCTAGGGAGGGGGGTCCCGTCTGCATGGCGGGAGGCATGGCCACTCCTCTGCCACCCCAAGGAGATGGCCAAGTACAGGGAACCCAGCCAGTGGTGTGATCCACCATGTGCCCTGGAGGTGATGAACTCCCATGCAGTCTCTCGATGTGAAGCTGTGTCGGCAGTGGTGCCTGAGAGAGAACTGTATGACTCTGAGCGGTGGATCACTCAGCTCATGCATCAATGAAGAAAGCAGCTAGCTGTGAGAACTAATGTGAGTTGCAGGATACATTGATCATTGATGCTTCAAAGGCAATTTGTGGCCCCCGAGTTATTCCTGGAGCTATGCCTCTCTGAAGGTCATCGTGCCTTCCATCACCCCTGGAGGTGTCCTTTCCCCAGCGAGGGGGCAGCTGGGGCATCAAATGAGCCCACTGTAGGAAGCCATCCCAGGGTATGGAAATCTGTTTCCCTGGCACTGCCCAGGGGCCCAAGTCCTTTTGCTTGAGGCTCATCCCACAAATAGTTTGAGGCCAGTAGTGTCCCCGGCATATCAGGATTAGGTCTTCCTGGAGTCAATCTGTTTATGAATGCAGCCTAAAGTGGGTGGTAAACTCCATCTAAGGCTAAACACTTGCACAAGAAAGACAGAGGACAAGTGCCATAAGAGAAAGTTGAAAAGAACTTTGAAGAGAGAGCTGAAGAGGGAGTAAAACTGCTCAGAGGTAAACAGGTGGGGGTCCACATAGTCTGCCCAGAAGATTCAACTCAGCAGCCCTATTGGCTGCCTGGGTGAGGTGGATCCCCTTTACCATCTGGGGGTGGGGGACCATCCCCTGGGTGCACCAGCTGCCATTGGGCGCACTTACTCAGTGGTGATGTGCTGTAACCAGCTCAGGGTCTGTCAGGAAGGCCATGCAAAAGGTGGTTCTCCACCCTGGTGGGGAGTCTAACAGCTCACATCATCAACTCTTGCTGTGCACCAGTGTTGTAGGGGATGACCACTGCTGCACCCACCCCCTGCCAGCAGGCGCACCTCGGGTGCCCGGGATCCATAGCGTTGTCAGTGACACACCCATCCTGCCTTGAAACAAGGACCGAGGAGTCTAACAGATGCATGAGTCTGAGGGTGGGCAGAAGACCCCCACTGCACAATGAAAGTGAGGGCCGGTGCACACCAGCTAAGGCGGGATCCCCTGGCCTGTGGGGGGCACACCACTGGTCCATCTCAACTCTCCCATCAGGTCTTACCTTGTGGGACCAGAAAGATGGTAAACTATGCCTGGGCAGGGCAAAGCAAGAAAAAAAAAACTCTGTTGGAGTTCCACAGCAGTCCTGACATGCAAATCAGTTGTCCAACCTGGGTCTAGGGGTGAAAGACTAATTGAAACATCTAGTAGCTGGTTCCCTCTGAAGTTTCCCTCAGGATAGCTAGCACTCAGTGGATGCAGTTTTATCTAGCAAAGCAAATGATTAGAGATCTTGGGGCTGAAATGATCTCAACCTATTCTCAAACTTTAAATGTGTAAGAAGCCCAACACACTGGCTTGGATTTGGGCATGGGCAAGTGCCCACTGGGCCACTTTTTGTAAGTAGAACTGCTGCTGCAGAATGGATTGAATGTGGGGTTAAGGCGCCCAATGCCAACCCTTATCAGACCCCAGAAAATGTGTTGGCTGATACAGACAGCAGGACTGTGGCCATAGAAGTTGTAATCCGCTAAGGAGTGAGTAACAACTCACCTGCCAAAACAAGTAGCTTTGAAAATGGATGGCGCTGGAGTGTCTGTCCCATACCCTGCCATCACTGGTGCTGGGAGACGAGAGGGGGCTATGCCACAATGAGTAGGAGGGCCACCACTGTAGCACTGAAGCCCAGGGTGAGGGCCTGGGTGGAGCTGTCTCAGGTGTAGATCTTGGTGGGAGTAGCAAATATTCAAATGAGAACTTTGAAGACTGAAGTGGAGAAGGGTTCCATGTGAACACCAGTTAAACATGGGCCAGTTGGTCATGAAAAATAGGTGAGCACTGTTTTAAAGAGATGGGTGATGGCCTCCATCACACTCCACTGATCAAAATGGAGTCAGGTTCAGATCCCGAATCCAGAGCTGAGGAGACAGACACCTTGCTGTGTCCACTGCATTAAAGCAAACAATCCTAGAGAAGCTGGCAGGGGCTCTTAGGAAAGTTCTATTTTCTTAGTAAAGAGAAGAGCACCCTGGAATGAGTTCACCCCATGCCCTGGAAAATGTTGCAGTTCCTGCAGCATCAAGTGAGCTCTCGCTGGTCCTTAAAAATCCAGGTGAGAGGATGTAAGTCTCATGGTGGGCCATACCCATATCTGCAACAGGTCTCCAAAGTGAACAGCCTCTGGCATGTTAGAACAATGTAGGTAAGGGACGTTGGCAAGCCAGAACCATAACTTCATGATAAGGATTGGCTCTGATAGCTGAGTTGGTCAGGCTAGGGCATGAAGTGGGGCAGGGGGGATATTGGCTGCAACTCTGGATGCAAGCAGGGCCCTTTCTGTGTACCGCCACGGCTGTGGTAGATGCTGGTCCCAACTGGTGTCCCACATCATCCGGCAGCTAGCAGCTGACTTAGAATTGGTGCGGACCAGGAGAATCTGACTGTTTAATTAAAACAAAGCATTGCAAAGGCCCAAGATGGGTGTTGATACGATGTGATTTCTGCCCAGTGCTCTGAATGTCAAAGGATAGAAATTCAGTGAAGCACGGGACTATGACTCTCTTAACTCATTCACTCCCGAGCAGCTCAGAGAATGCTGCCTGCTTAATTCCACCATAGGAACAACAGTGCAGTCTGAGCTCATTTTCAGATAATCCATTTGTAATACCATACAGAAAACAAATTTTCATAACTCTAACTATAAGAGCTACACTAAAAATGTAAACGCAAAAGCTGTTCAGTAGACATTGACCTTTCCAACAATGTAAATGTTGATAGTGCCTATGTAAGTCATTATTAAATATTTGGCAGGGAATGTTGATATTGTGCATATTTTTTACCTTTTTGGTACAACAAACCACAATATCTTGGTGAATGTACCATGTAGTCCCATACATTTGGAATTAACCTGTTTGTATGAATGTCAGCTTTAAAATGATACCTTAACCATTATGGTGTGATGCTCCGTTACGGAGATATTCACAGAAATATGATTAACATTATATTTCTCATAATTGATATTAACCAAAGCATAATATCTCATCACCTGTAACAAACAAAGACTACACATCAGTGAACAACTTGTGTGGCTCAATGTCAGCTTCAAAATGATGCATCATGTATGTTGTCACCATGCTCCCTTGCAAAGATATGGGCATAATAATGAGAAATATCCTAATTTCCATAATGAGACAAATAAGCTGAGTATTTCATTTCTCTCGTTGTCATAGATGAGCATTAATTTTTTTTTAGTTCTTCTGTGAATATTACACTTCACCCCTGACCTTGCCTTACTTCCTTTCACACATATTCACAGAAATATGGCAAATATATTAATTTTAATATTCCTACAAGCAAACTGGGATATCCGCCTGTGTATAACATTCACAATTCATATCATTATATGAAGTTGTACACTTTGATAGTGGCTTCAAAATGATACCTCACTCATCACCTTGTCGTCTTTCTTAGCAGAGTTATCTACCAAAATATGAAACATATCAATTTCATAACCTAATTCATAAACTGTGATATCTGCATGTGTACAGCCTACAGATACAGTTCACTACTATATGTTGTAAGTGCAAATACTGCCTTCAAAATGAGGTCTTACTAAGCATGTTTACATGTTCCCTAGCAAAGTTATTTACCAAAATATGAAAAAATATCATTCACTTCATAACCCAAGTCATAAACAAACTGATATCTGTATATGTGTATAGCATACAGATGCAGTTCTTTTACCATTTTGTAAGTACTAATACTGTCTTCAAAATGCAGTCTTACTCAGCATGTTGGCATTTTCACTACCACAGTTATTTCCCTAAAAATGAAAAAAAAATACAATAACATTTCATAATCAAAGTCATAAACTATGATATTTGTACACATGTGCAGCATCCAGATAAAGTTCTTTTACCATTTTGTAAGTACTAATACAGTCTTCAAAATGAGGTCTTACTCAGTATGTTAAAATCTTCTGTAGCAATTTACCAAAATATGAAACGCATATAATAAATTTCATAACCCAAGTCATACAAAATATATCTGTACATGTGTACAGCATGCAGATGTATTCATCTGTATCCTACAATAGAAACAATGGTAAAACTGAAAGAAACTGAATGAAAGAAACTGGGGAGAAACTTCTGCATGACTCCACATTGACAGAAACCAAAATCTGGCATGTGCATTCATCAATGCGATAACTGTTAGTAACGTGAATAACAATGGGAGCTGACGGAGGTTTTACCTGACAGGTGATAATGACTCAGTGTTATAATGTAACTGTACTTACTGTGATAATGACTTGCATTTCATTCCCTCAAGGTTCTGCATGCTCAGACTAAGGTGATAATTGCTGCATATAACCTGTTGAGTAGACATTCATTACATTCCTGGTACAGGTGTAATGTAAGACTGAGTCATTACCAATCTGTTAGGGAAAGTCTAGACTAATACTGTAAAAGTAGTATAACAGTTACATTACTGAGCCCTTCCTCTCATCTAAACTATACACATAAACACAAACAGTCAGAAATATTGCCCTACATACTGAGTTGCCAGAACTAGGTAAAAGCAGTAATAACATTTATATACCATTCATATCACTGAACCCTTCCTGTCACTTAAACGGTACACACCAACAAAAGACCCAAAAGTATTGGCCAACAGTTTTGTTTGATCCATAACAGAACTACTGTAAAACAGTAACATTTATCTCACTCGGCCATTTCTGTGATTATAATTAGACATATAAATGATAAAGTCAGATTATTGTCCAGCATATCTGGTTGAGCAATACCAGGGATATTGTAAAAGCAGTAAAAACATTTTAAATCCTTGAGCTATCCCTTTCATATGAAATGAATACACAAACAGAGCAAGAAATAGTGTCCAAAGTATATGGTTTGTCACAGCCAGCACTGATGCAAAATTAGTTCTCATCTGAACTGTCCACACAAATAAAGCCAACCCCCCACCTCCCCACCCCCACTCCCAAAACAAACTGTGGTTTGTTTGTTTGTGTCTTTCGGCTTTTCCTGGTTAGGGGTCGCCACAGCGGAACTCCGGTCCACTAATGACTGGCAGTAGATTTTTACATGCTGGCTTGCCGGGCCTAACGCACAACCTTCAATGAAGGAATGCCCATTCATGCATGTCGCCACACAGAAGACGCTCTAACTGAGAATCGAATGGGCAACTTCTGTGAGGTGACAACGCTATCGCAGCACCCCAAAACAAACTGTGGTATAGAAGGTAAATCATAAAGCCAGAATCTATACAAAATGCATTTCTTTCACTACAAACTAGAGGAAACAGGGAGATGTGTTTCATATTTCCAGTATACTGTTTTTATGTTTAACTGTCTTAATATTTACATTTCACTTGTATTTATTGTAAAGCACTTAAGTTTAAGGACTATAGTGTGGAGTATGTGTGACAGATAAACATGGTGCTACATATTTGAGATTATATGACATGTATGGATATGACTGCTGATGTACCTGTCCCAAGCTTATATAAAATATATATATATATATATATATATATATATATATATATATATATATATATATATATATATAAAATATCTAGCATCACTAAATGCTGGAACTTTGTGCTTGTGACTATAAGACAAAATACAAACCTAAAGCTCTTCAAAGGTAACCTGAGGAATATCATCTCAACAACAAAATATGTCCCTGTCTCCACACCCCATGTGGAAATACATACACCTGTAAGTCGACAACCAGTTTTCCTCCTCCAAGTCCCCTTGTGTGCTGAATGCTAACCATTTCAGATATGCTCTCATCCTTAACAGATTTCTTATTTACTCATACTCTTAACATTCTCGCTGGAGTACAGCCTTTAAGGTATTCTGTTGTATCAAAATGGTTATTTCATAAACATAAATACCACATCTGTTACTGTAAATTCACTGAAATGTCAAAATAATATTTAGAAACATCATGTACAGACTATGCATGCCTATATTTAAATTGTAAGTAATTGAACTGCATACTTTTCAGAATTGTGCATATACTATTTCTAACTATAGAACTGTATTTTCTTATCTCTGAATTGTACCTGCATATTTCAGCTGATGTGTTTTTATATACTAATTGTAAATTGCTACTTATGTTTTTATTTAACTGAACATTTCTTTTATGTATTTATATCCATGCATCACTGTGGTATTGTGGACCTTTACTCTCTGAAACACTGCTGAAAAGGGACCTCTGTGGCCAAAGCTTTCCTGGTAATCAAATATTAATACATACATACATACATACATACATAAATAAATAAATAAATAAATCATCATCATCATCTTTCGGCTTTTCCCGTTAGGGGTCGCCACAGCGGATCATCTCTTTCCATTTCTTCCTATCCTCTGCATCTTGCTCTGTCACACCAACCGCCTGCATGTCCTCTCTCACCACGTCCATAAACCTTATCTTAGGCCTTCCTCTTTTCCTCTTACCTGGCAGCTCCATCCTTAGCATCTTTTTCCCAATATACCCATCATCCCTCCTCAGCACATGTCCAATCCAACGCAATCTCGTCTCTCTTGCTTTGTCTCCAAACTGTCCAACATGAGCTGACCGTCTAATATACTGATTCCTAATCCTATCCATCCTAGTCACACCGAGTGCAAATCTTAACATCTTTAACTCTGCCACATCCAGCTCTGACTCCTGCCTTTTTGTCAATGCCACTGTCTCCAACCTATATAACATAGCTGGTCTCACTACTGTCTTGTAGACCTTCCCTTTCACTCTTACTGGTACCCGTCTGTCACAAATCACTCCTGACACTCTTCTCCACCCACTCCATCCTGCCTGTACTCTCTTCTTCACCTCTCTTCCACATTCACCATTACTCTGAACTGTTGATCCCAAGTACTTAAACTCGTCCACCTTTACCAACTCTACTCCCTGCATCCTCACCATTCCTCTACCCTCCCTCTCATTTACACACATATATTCTGTCTTAGCCCTGCTGACCTTCATTCCTCTGCTCTCTAGAGCATATAAATAAATAAATAAATAAATAAAATAAGCAGATGTTTCAGTACTAAATTTAATAACAAATAATTTCTAAGGGAACAGGATATGTCTATGCAACATAAGTCTACCGTACTGTTATCCATTTTTCTCCAGTATCCAAGCACAGCACTGGAAACTGTTAAGAGTTCATAATCTTTACAACAGGCAAAATATTCATTATATATTGGTAGCCCACAAATGGCTAAATCAATCTGGTGGATAAACAGAAAATGCAACTTTTTTCTTTGCTAAATCTGCATTACTGACATAAAAAGCACTGACCTGAAATGCATTTTTTGTAAATACTTTTTATTTACGATATCAGAAGTGATATAATCACAAACAACAAGCTAATGACAAAGACTGAACATAAGTTAGCATAATTATTATAAACTATCATTAACACAATTACACAGAGAACTATGTACACTATAAACAAACATGAATACATATGATTTTTACAATTAAGAACTTCTCCTTTTCAAAGTATAGGTCTGATGAAAGGAAATATAGAAAGGAACAGCAGGCATAGGTAATTTAGTTGTATGTCAAGTTCCCCAAACTTAGACAAAGTAATATTAAATAGTTGAGCAAGTTGCTTATTATGTTGTGGTTCTTTTACTCTGCTGAATAATAAGTATGAATAATTTCATGTTGCAGAAAGCTAGAAAGTAGCTGTTACCAAGTGCGCAAAGGATTATGGGGCGCGATTGTTACTGAACTGCACTACCGGTTTAAAGTGACGGTATTCTAATTGCGGTTATGCTGTGGTTATGTATGAAGCGGGTTCGCGCCTATTGTGTAGTGAAACCTGTAGGAATCTGATTGCTACAAATGTAATGTGTGTTCGTAAATTCTTTTATTTTATATAGGAAAAACTATTAGGATGTTAAATAAAAGAATTTACGAACACACATCAGCCATCAAAAATAAAGATTTGTCCAATGCCTCAGCAAAACATGCTTTGGGTTGTCCGGATTTTAAGAAATTTACATTTTCTATGTTGGAAAAGGTCAGTGATGATTTGTTTTCTGGAAATTATACAATTAAGTTAGAGTGTAAAGAAACCCTTTGACAGATTATGCTTAATGCAGTTGAGTTCCCTGGTTTGAATGATGCCATTAACATAAAATGTTTCTTACAGGCACAAAGACTATAAATGATATAATATAATATAATATAAAGATTATAAACATTTTATTTTATTTCATTTTAATTTTAATGTTATTGGACATTATAAGGATGTTTTTTTAAAAAACTATTTGAAAAATTTTTTGATTGGACATTGATGTTATATGTGACTATATGGAACAGTATTTAAACACTGGTATAATTTTTATGTCAATTTCTGATGAAGTTCATGTTAATTAAAAGTGGACGAAACGCGTAATTTTTTGGCTGGTATTTTTTGACTGTTGATTTTCCCGAGCTATTCCAGGTTTTTTGTTATTTGTTTTTTGGTTCAGCCAGAATCTATACAAAATGCATTTCTTTCACTACAAACTAGAGGAAACAGGGAGATATGTTTCATATTTCCAGTATACTGTTTTTATGTTTAACTGTCTTAATATTTACATTTCACTTGTATTTATTGTAAAGCACTTAAGTTTAAGGACTATAGTGTGGAGTATGTGTGACAGATAAACATGGTGCTACATATTTGAGATTATATGACATGTATGGATATGACTGCTGATGTACCTGTCCCAAGCTTATAAAAAAAAAAAATATATATATATATATATATATATATATATATATATATATATATATATATATAAAAAAATATCTAGCATCACTAAATGCTGGAACTCTCTGCTTGTGACTATAAGACAAAATACAAACCTAAAGCTCTTCAAAGGTAACCTGGGGAATATCATCTCAACAGCAAAATATGTCCCTGTCTCCACACCCCATGTGGAAATACATACACCTGTAAGTCGACAACCAGTTTTCCTCCTCTAAGTCCCCTTGTGTGCCGAATGCCAACCGTTTCAGATATGCTCTCATCCTTAACAGATTTCTTATTTACTCATACTCTTAACATTCTCGCTGGAGTACAGCCTTTAAGGTATTCTGTTGTATCAAAATGGTTATTTCATAAACATAAATACCACATCTGTTACTATAAATTCACTGAAATGTCAAAATAATATTTAGAAACATCATGTACAGACTATGCATGCCTATATTTAAATTGTAAGTAATTGAACTGCATACTTTTCAGAATTATGCATATACTATTTCTAACTATAGAACTGTATTTTCTTATCTCTGAATTGTACCTGCACATTTCAGCTGATGTGTTTTTATTTACTAATTGTAAATTGCTACTTATGTTTTTATTTAACTGAACATTTCTTTTATGTATTTATATCCATGCATCACTGTGGTATTGTGGACCTTTACTCTCTGAAACACTGCTGAAAAGGGACCTCTGTGGCCCAGTAAAGCTTTCCTGGTAATCAAATATTAATACATACATAAATAAATAAATAAATAAATAAATCATCATCATCATCTTTCGGCTTTTCCCATTAGGGGTCGCCAGAGCGGATCATCTCTTTCCATTTCTTCCTATCCACTGCATCTTGCTCTGTCACACCAACCACCTGCATGTCCTCTCTCACCACGTCCATAAACCTTATCTTAGGCCTTCCTCTTTTCCTCTTACCTGACAGCTCCATCCTTAGCATCTTTTTCCCAATATACCCATCATCCCTCCTGAGCACATGTCCAAACCAATGCAATCTCGTCTCTCTTGCTTTGCCTCCAAACTGTCCAACATGAGCTGACCCTCTAATATACTGATTCCTAATCCTATCCATCCTAGTCACACCGAGTGCAAATCTTAACATCTTTAACTCTGCCACATCCAGCTCTGACTCCTGCCTTTTGTCAGTGCCACTGTCTCCAACCTATATAATATAGCTGGTCTCACTACTGTCTTGTAGACCTTCCCTTTCACCTTACTGGTACTCCGCCTGTCACAAATCACTCCTGACACTCTTCTCCACTCCACCCATCCTGCCTGTACTCTCTTCTTCACCTCTTCCACATTCACCATTACTCTGAACTGTTGATCCCAAGTACTTAAACCTCGCTCCATCTTACCAACTCTACTCCTGCATCCTCACCATTCCTCTACCCTCCTCTCATTTACACAATATTATTCTGTCTTAGGCCTCTGCTGACCTTTCATTCCTCTGCTCTCTAGAGCATATAAATAAATAAACAACAACAAAATAAAGCAGATGCTCATACTAAATTTAATAACAAATAATTTCTAAGGGAACAGGATATGTCTATAAATATAAGTCTACCGTATCTGTTATCCATTTTCTCCAGCATCCAAGCACAGCACTGGAAACTGTTAAGAGTTCATAATTCACAACAGGCAAAATATTCATTATATATTGGTAGCCCACAAATGGCTAAATCAACTGGTGGATAAACAGAAAATGCAACTTTTTCTTTGCTAAATTGCATTACTGACATAAAAGCACTGAATCTGAAATGCATTTTTGTAAATACTATTTCATTTATATCAGAAGTGATATATAATCACAAACAAACAAGCTAATGACAAAGACTGAACATAAGTTAGCATAATTATTATAAACTATCATTAACACAATTACACAGAGAACTATGTACACTATAAACAAACATGAATACATATGATTTTACAATTAAGAACTTCTCCCTTTTCAAAGTATAGGGTCTGATGAAAGGAAATATAGAAAGGAACAGCAGGTAGGTATTTAGTTGTATGTCAAGTTCCCCAAACTTAGACAAAGTAATATTAAATAGTTGAGCAAGTTGCTTATTATGTTGTGGTTCTTTACTCTGGGTTGAATAATAAGTATGAATAATTTCATGTTGCAGAAAGCTAAAGTAGTTGTTACCAAGTGCGCAAAGGATTATGGGGGGCGCGATTGTTACTGGAACTGCACTACCGTTTAAAGTGACGTATTCTAATTGCGGGTTATGCTGTGGTTATGTATGAAGCGTGGTTCAAGGCTATTGTGTGTAGTGAAACCTGTAGGAATTCGATTGTTATTAGTCAGATGTGTGTTCAGAAATTCCTTTTTATTTTATATAGGAAAACTATTAGGATGTTAAATAAAAGAATTTTGACAACACACATCAGCCATCAAAATAAAGATTTGTCCAATGCCCCAGCAAAACATGCTTTGGGTTGTCCGATTTTAAGAAATTTACATTTTCTATGTTGGAAAAGGTCAGTGATGATTTGTTTTCTGGAAATTATAATTAAGTTAGAGGTAAAGAAACCTTTGACAGATTATGCTTAATGCAGTTGAGTTCCTTGAGTTTGAATGATGCCATTAACATAAAATGTTTCTTACAGGCAATAAAGACTATAAATGATATAATATAATATAATATAAAGATTATAAACATTTTATTTTATTTCATATTTAATTTTAATGTTATTGACATTATAAGGATGTTTTTTAAAAACTATTTGAAAATTTTTGATTGGACATTGATGTTATATGTGACATATGGAACAGTATTTAAACACTGGAATTTTTATGTCAATTTCTGATGAAGTTCATGTTAATTAAAAGTGGACGAAACGCGTAATTTTTTGGCTGGTATTTTTTGACTGTTGATTTTCCCGAGCTATTCCAGGTTTTTTGTTATTTGTTTTTTGGTTCAGTGTTCATTTACACACACACATATATATATATATATATATATATATATATATATATATATATATGGGGAACACTTTCATAATCGATTCATTGAAATTCATTTGCATATGGTCGAGACCATGATCGAGATTTTAATAAATCGAATGTGTGTAGTGTTCAAATAACACTTTATATTGTTTTAATAGCATTACGCACAGAGTGCGTATTGTTGCATACCTTGTGTGTGCACGTAATGTATTTTTGTTTCGTGGTGTTGGCAGGAATTAAAGAAATCTCCCCGCTTTGGCGCTCGCCATAGGCGAAGACGAGATTTCCCATCTCCCCACTGTAGCGCCGATCTGGAGTTACATTTAAGTAGGGGGTGTGAGGCGGCCAGCTCCCTCACATGGGGTGCACGGCTTAAGCCCCCCGCAAAAGTTTAAGCTTGTTTTTTTTGTTTAATGGTTTCCTTCAGAAAGTTCGAGTTTCCAAACTCGAGCTTTTGGTTTCGGTTATTTGTAGTTCGAGGTTTCGGAAATTCGATCTTCTGAAGTGAATCCATTTATATATGTATATATATATATATATATATATATATATATATATATATATATATGTGTGTGTGTGTGTGTGTGTGTGTGTGCTGTCTTATACTATGCCAGACTTGTTAAATTGTCCCTTAAAACTGCTGTTACTTAGGGTTATTCGGAGCTTGAGTGATGAATCTTGTTGCAGCGATCTGACTGTCACTGCTTGCATCACCAGGCCAGTGAAAGAATGTAGGCTAAACAATGGTGTTCAACAGTTATTTCTACTGCCTGTTATTAAATGTATTACTTTACAAAGGTTCTTTTTACACTTCCATCTATTTTTTTGTTTTTCTTTAATACAAGTGAAGGGGGAAGCTAATGTTTGTGTTCACTATAACTGGGTAAGCAGAGAAAATCGGCTCACTGTGAACAATCACAACCATAAAAAGGGTGCACAGCGAGCTGATTTTCTCAAACAAAATCCTATTTAAACAATAGTAACTCTACTGTGAAAACTAAAGTTAAGAAGGTAATTAAGAAACTTCAAGTACCTTTTCACTTTAGTTTTCAGCAGTGGAGTTACATTGTGTTTGGGGAACTATTCATCAAAAGCAATGTAACATATAGATAGCTAGCTAGATCCAATTAAGGACCTCTTTTTTGGCCCAGTTAAAAAAAGCTTTTTCCTGGTAAATTCAAATTTTATTTTAATTTTACTTTTTTTAAACTTTTTTTAAATAAATAAATTTAAAAATTAAAAATTTAAAATTTCCAATAAAATTTCATCTTTTTTCTTTCCCCCGGCTTTTCCCATTAGGGGTCGCCAGAGCGGATCTTCTCTTTACATTCCTTCCTATCCACTGCATCTTGCTCTGTCACACCAACCACCTGCATGTCCTCTCTCACCACGTCCATAAACCTTATCTTAGGCCTTCCTCTTTTCCTCTTACCTGACAGCTCCATCCTTAGCATCTTTTTCCCAATATACCCATCATCCCTCCTGAGCACATGTCCAAACCAATGCAATCTCGTCTCTCTTGCTTTGCCTCCAAACTGTCCAACATGAGCTGACCCTCTAATATACTGATTCCTAATCCTATCCATCCTAGTCACACCGAGTGCAAATCTTAACATCTTTAACTCTGCCACATCCAGCTCTGACTCCTGCCTTTTTGTCAATGCTATTGTCTCCAACCTATATAACATAGCTGGTCTCACTACTGTCTTGTAGACCTTCCCTTTCACTCTTACTGGTACGCGTCTGTCACAAATCACTCCTGACACTCTTCTCCACCCACTCCATCCTGCCTGTACTCTCTTCTTCACCTCTCTTCCACATTCACCATTACTCTGAACTGTTGATCCCAAGTACTTAAACTCGTCCACCTTTACCAACTCTACTCCCTGCATCCTCACCATTCCTCTACCCTCCCTCTCATTTACACACATATATTCTGTCTTAGCCCTGCTGACCTTCATTCCTCTGCTCTCTAGCGCATATAAATAAATAAAATAAGCAGATGTTTCAGTACTAAATTTAATAACAAATAATTTCTAAGGGAACAGGATATGTCTATGCAACATAAGTTTACCGTACTGTTATCCATTTTTCTCCAGTATCCAAGCACAGCACTGCAAACTGCTAATAATCTTTACAACAGGCAAAATCTTCATTATGTATTGGTAGCCCACAAATGGCTAAATCAATCTGGTGGATAAACAGAAAATGCAACTGTTTTCTTTGCTAAATCTGCATTACTGACATAAAAAGCACTGACCTGAAATGCATTTTTTGTAAATACTTTTTATTTAAGATATCAGAAGTGATATAATCACTAACAACAAGCTAATGACAAAGACTGAACATAAGTTAGCATAATTATTATAAACTATCATTAACACAATTACACAGAGAACTATGTACACTATAAACAAACATGAATACATATGATTTTTACAATTAAGAACTTCTTCTATTCAAAGTATAGGTCTGATGAAATGAAATATAGAAAGGAACAGCAGGCATAGGTAATTTAGTTGTATGTCAAGTTCCCCAAACTTAGACAAAGTAATATTAAATAGTTGAGCAAGTTGCTTATTATGTTGTGGTTCTTTTACTCTGCTGAATAATAAGTATGAATAATTTCATGTTGCAGAAAGCTAGAAAGTAGCTGTTACCAAGTGCGCAAAGGTCGGTGAGGAGCACTGCTCATCACTGGGTCAGAGGTTGGATAGAAGGGACCCACCTTTCTCCAGCAGTGCACTGCAAGTTCATGGGGAACTGGGTGACAAATCATTCGTAGATGACCTGATTTTCGATCAGGTTTTTTATGTAGCAGAGTAGCAAAAAGCTGTGATCTAATGAAAGTCAGACCTCGAGCCATGCTTTTGTTGCAGGTAGGGAGATGGGCTTCATGATCTTGCAGGGAGGGGGGATCAGTCCTCATCCAGCCTGCCCCACACCCCTCCCACTTTTGTCCAGATTGCTGGTGGGACATTGCTCAGTGACGGAGGTGAGGGTGTGGCTGGGGGAGCATGATTTGGGCACTCCCAGGCAGAGAGGCCTCCTGCACAGGTGAAGGTCCTTGGTCACCCCTTCATGTCACCTCTCTGGTACCTTACTCCAGATAGCTGAAACAAATGCAGGTGCAGGGGGCTTAGGATTGGGTAACCAGTCTTAAGGGTCACCCCCAGAGGGATCACCTGATGGCAAGTGTGCGGTTCCTGGGAGAGGGCTGAGGGCCATCTGGGAAAGCCAGATCCAGATGCCCCATCCCACAGGCCTCCCGTGAAGGGGGGATGGGTCCTCAGTGGCTTCTCAAACCCAGGACCAGCCAGGGGAATCTGGTCAGTATCCCATCCTTCACCGAGCACCATGGAGATCCCATTCTTTGAATGGCACCACCCAGGAGGCAAGGGGTCATGTGCCAGGAGGTATGAAATGACGCACGTTCATCAGTGCCTGACAATGTGGAGAGAGAGAGAGAAGGAGGCATGCCACAAAAGGTGCAGAAATGCGGGGACACAGGGCCAGCCCCCCTGTGAGTTTGAAAGCCCTAGGTGCAGGGCAAAGGGGAGAACCAGGGTAATGGAAGTCTGGATGAGAGACTGCCTGAGGCATCATGGCCCCAGCAAAGTTCCATGAGGCTGGAAAGGATCTGAGGGAAGTTCCCCTGAGAGACTCTGAGAGCATGTGTGATCCAGCAGGATTTGGCAGCCTTCAGGAGACATGTAACCCAGGAAAAGAACTCTCTTGTCTAGGTACAAGTGGAAGCCCAGATGGGGACCCTGTAGAAGGGAGAGAAAGGCAGAAAGTGGCCTGGTCGGGAGACTTCCCACCTGGGTGAGGGTGTCTGGACCATGCCCCCCCAGGATAGAAGTCCAGAATAGGGAAAGAGGCAGAATGTGGCCAGGCCAGGAGAGCTCCTGGCAGGGTGAGAAGGTCTAAATCATGCCCCTCCCCTTCAAGATGGAAGTCCACAAGGGAGAGAAAAGTGGAATTTGGCTGGGTTGGAGAGCTCCTGCCTGGGTTAGGGTGGTCAAGCAGAGCCACTCATGATGAAATTCAGTAAAGGCGGGCCGGGCAGATGGTGGTAGAGCTTGGAGAGCTCTTGCCTGAGTGAGGGGCTCAAACAGAGCCACCCATGACGGAAGTCCATAAGGGAGCACCAGGTGGAATGTGGCAGGTTTGGAGGGTTCCTGTCTGGATGAGCGAGGTAAGGCAGAGCTCCGCACGATGGATGTCTATAAGGGAGCACCAGGTGGATGGCAGTGGGGCCTGGAGAGCTCCTGCTCAGGGGAAGGCATCAGACCTCACTCTGTACATGATGACTTCCTTGAAAAATCACAAAGTCCCTAGAGAAAGCAGGGGGACTCAGAAGCCCTCATGACAGTGGATCTGCCCCTCATGGCCAAGGGAAATTCCACAAGGCTAGTTGGAATCAGAGGGAAGCTCAATATATAAAAAATCACAACACCAGGAATAATGGACTGCTACAATAAAAAAATCCAAGTAAAAAACCAACAAAAGTACAAAAATCCAACACTGCAGACTGGCAAAAAAAAAATGAAAACTTCAATTCAGAACAGTAAGCGCTTTCACGGTGTATCAAACCACTTCATCAGACTGGTTCTTAAAAGTACACACTAGGTTTAAATAGCTAGCATAAAATAAACACCATCACTAAAAACATTTTAAAGAAACAGTCTCCAAATAATTAAACTAAGATGAACATTAGTAAAAACATTTACTGTTCTGAATTAAAGTTTTCATTTTATTTTATTTTGCCAGTCTGCCGTGCTGGATGTTGGTACTTTTGTTGTTTTTTTAATCAGAGGAAAGCTCCCCTGACAGGCTCTGAAGCACTTGTGATCCAGCATGATTAGGCATCCTGCAGGAGATGTGTGAGAGACGATGTCCATGATGGTCTGGATCAGAAAGGAAGGGGACTCGGAAGTCCTCATGAGAGTGGCTCTGCCCCTCAGTGGCTGACAGTAGTTCTGTGATGTTGGGCCACATCGAACCAAAGCTCCCCTGAGAGGCTCCAAGGGCATGCATGATTTGGCACAATTAGGTAGCCTGCAGGAGACTTGGAGGTGGCAGCAGCCAGGAAGGAGGTCTCTTGGGCAGGTCAAAGGGGAGGTCTGGGTGGTCGTCCCTGATGGAAGTCCATAAGGGAGTGCATGGCAGATGTTGACGGGGCCTGGAGAGCTTCTGCCTTAGTTAGGGGGGTAATACAGTGCTCCCCCTAAGATGGAATTCCATAAGGAAGAGCCAGACGGAAGATGGAGGTACCTGGAGAACTCCTGCCTGAGGGGGGTCCGGTAGAGCCCCCCACAATTGAAGTCTGTAAGGAGTACCAGTTGTTCAGCAGTGGGACCTGGAGAGCTCCTGCCATGGTGAGGGGAGACAGGCAGTGCCCCCCACAATGGAAGTCTGTAAGGGAGCACTGGGCAGATGGCAGCAGGGCATGGAAGGCTCCTACTTGCGTGAAGGCATCTGACCTCACCCCGTACCCAATGGCATCCTTAAAAAATTGCAAAGTCCCTAGAGCTGCTCTGGATCGGAAAGCAGGGGGATTCAGAAGCCTTCATGAGAGAGGATCTGCCCCCTCTGCAGTGGATTGGAGTTCCACATGGCCAGACAGGATCAGATGAAAGCTTCTCTGAGAGGCTACAAGGGCATGCATGATCTGGCATGATTAGGCAGTTTGCAGGAGACATGTGGGAGACAGGGACCATAATGCTTTGGATCAAAAAGCAGGGCAACTCAAAGTCCTCATGAGAGTTGATCTGCCCCACGGTGGTAGAGGGGAGTTCTGTGAGGCCAGCCAGGATCTGAGGGAAGCTCTCCTGAGAGGCTCTGAGGACAGGCATGATCTGACATGATTAGGCAGTCCGCAGGAGATATGCATGAGACAGGGCCTGTGATGCACTGGATCAGAAAGGAGGGGGACTCAGAAGTCCTTATGAGAGTGGATCTGCCCATCAGTGGGTTAGAGGAGTTCTGTGAGGTTGGGCTGGATTGGAGAGATGCTCCCCTGAGAGGCTCCAAGGGCATGCATGATCTGGCACAATTAGGCAGCCAGCAGGAAATATGTGGGAGATGAGGACCATGATGCACTGGATCAGAAAGGACGAGGACTTGGAAGTCCTCATGAGAGTGGATCTGCTGAGGAGTGTTCCATGAGATCGAACCAGATAAGACTGAAGCTCCCCTGAGACGCTCTGATGGCACATGCAATCCAGCATGATTAGGCAGCCTGCAGGAGTCATGGAGGCATTGGAGTCCCTTGAAGTGAGGCAGGGGCCACATCTGGAGATGGAGGACTCTCAGGAGGGTTGAAGGGAAGGCCTGGAGGGTTCATCCCTGACAGAAGTCCATAAGGGAGCACTCAGCAGACAGTAGTGGTTCTGGAGAGCTCCTGCCAGGGTGAGTGGATAAAGCAGAGCCCCCCCCCCCCATGATGGGAGTCCATAAGGGAGCACCAGGCAGATGGCATTAGTGCCTGGAGAGGTCCTACCCCACTTACTATTTCTGTTTGCTATTTATCTGCTTAATAGGTTTGCTATTTATCTGCTTAATAGATTGAACAATAGAGTGTGGACTAGTCCCCACTAGTTGCCAGCACCCTCCCTGTGAAGGGATCTGATACACTCTAATGATTGCATGGTGGATATGCCCATTGTCAGAAACTGGTGCAAATTACTACTTTACATAATAGACATCTGGGAGAACTTAACTATGGCAAGAAGAAATTGATAAAATTACACTTGGTTGTTACACAACAGGTCACAATACAGGTATACAACAATATCATTACAGGAGTTTCCTCAGCTTTATATATGGGTTGAATTTTACTTCCTACATTGTCCTTACATTCAGCTTAAACTATTGATCTTAATTAAAAAAAAAAAAAAAAAAAGAGTGTAACATGGTCCATTGTATTTCCTAACTTCCTGTTTTGGGTAGCAACTGTAAAATTTCTATCTCCCCCATATTATGATAATCATAACTCCTCACCCATGGCCTTATGTAACACATTTGAAGATCTGGCAAATTCCAAACAGTTCTGTGTGGGAAGGGGGACATTCCACAGTCAGCGCAACTGTTTCTAAAGGAAGAGGAATACTCCACAGACATAGCAAATGTCTCTAAAGGAAGAGGACCATTCCACAGTCATAGCAATAGTCTGTAAAGGAAGAGGGATATTCCACAATCATAGCAACTATCTCTAAAGGAAGGGGACACTCCACAGTAATAACAACTGTCTCTATAGGAAGAGGACACTCCACAGTCATAGCAACGGTCTGTAAAGGAAGGGGACACTCCACAGTCAAACGTAACTGTCTCTAAAGGAAGGGGAGGGGGCACTCCACAGTCATAGCAATTGTCACTAAGTCAAGAATGCTGAGGGTGTGGCTGCAGGGGGTTTAGCAGTGCTGTAGTATATGCATCTTTTGACTACACAAAGTTACATCAAAACCCAAGTGCCACTGAAACCATAATGGGTGAAGGATGAGTTTAACTAGCTTGAGTAAAAAAGATAATCTGGAGAACATGCCCACAAGTCCCTGATATTGTCATCATACACAACTGCAGCATTTCTAAATTCAAGCCATCAGGAAGAGTTTAGTAGCCAAAGTTACGGATTATGTCTTTGATTGCTATGAACTAGTCTAGTCAAAGCTTCCTGTTCATCAGAACTGAAGGTCTCTTTAAATGGATGAATACATTGGGTAGAGATGCCATTCAAATCATTGGTCACCTAATGGCTGAGTGGCAATTAGCTACACAATGTTTTGAATCATTCATACTGAAGCAAGTACTGCTGTGGACTGACTTTTGAAAATATTTCCAATACAGGCAAACTCTCTAAACAGACTAGAAGGAATGTTGGCCAGGCTGCAAGTGTTACTGCTGGGAGACACAGCTCATTGTACCTTACATCTCCCCAGAAAGCTTTCTGGCTTTAAAAATCATTAAGTTCACCTCTTACAGTTTTCATTTCCTTCTGCACTGTCTGAAAAATATTTGCTTAGAGAAGTGGGTAGCCTGTAGAGATCTATCACAAAACTTAAACTCCCTGTTTGTGAAAAGGATAACAGTAGGGCAGTGGTACTTAGTCCTTGGAAACACTTCTTGTTACCCTGTAGCAAATGCAGTCCTCATGTGTCAATTAACTGTCCAGGAGCTGGTCCTGCTCTTTCAAACTGGCATATCGAGAAATGGTTTAAGATTTTGCTTTTGTGAGAGCCTCATCAAGCTGGAAAGTTCTCAGATGCCATTGGGACCATAAGAAAAAGAAGCATCCAGATAAAGGCAGAACATGAATGGGTGTTCCAGGCCATCACAGTAATATTAGTTATCATAGCTCAACTGAAAATTTTGCTTCCAATTTGTAGGTGAGCTCTGTTTTATCCTAATATTTGACAGAGAAGGAATGTAAGTTTCTTGACTGAAATTTTAACTCTACTAATCTAGAGAACTACCTCAGGTTGGTTTAGAACCTCTTACTTGAAGGGCACAAAATCACCTTAAATGCTGCAGAGCAATAATGTTCCTGGCACAGGCAGTACTTGGGGAGGATACAGGGTTAACCATCACCAATGTTAACACTCATTCAGGCATTAATGCCAGTTGCTGGAGTTTTTGTTATTAAAATCTTCACAAAATGCATGTTGATATAAAATCTGTTAACTTTTTAAATGTGTTAGAGTGGTTTGCCCCTTATCTGTCTACATTTTTGCAGATCATCATTGATTTGGCCTCATATTTACACCTTGTCCCTCTATTTTTTTTTCTGGTAAATCATTGAGGATTATTGTCAGTCAGTAATGCCAGTCATTACAGTTTCATAATTTTTTATTAATCACAGAATGCACATCCAGGCAACACATATTGTTTTGTTAACATTTTAAATGATTTGGAGTTTCTGGCACTTATGTTAATGAAATGTTTCCTGCAGTCAAAGGTACAGCTTTTGAATCATTTCAACTCCATTTGCCTACTTTGTGACTTTGACAAATCACATAACCGAAGAGTCACTCCTCATAAGAGGCATTTTCCTTTTTGGGTGTACCTACGAGACAAATACATAAAATAATATTTAAAACATGCCCTTTTTGTCCCCCATTGTTTTGGCTTTGTTCAAAATTCTTAGGCAAACACCTTGAGATGCATGCTGATTTGTTCCTTGTAAAATCTCTAGCTGCTGAAAAATTGCTGAGGATTGTGATCTATAAATAATGACAGGCATGTGAGTTTCATATTCTGTATCCTTCAGAGAATTCCTTATAATGCCAACCTTGTTATTTTATCAACTTTATAATCATATAACAGACAGACTTAAAAGCTGTTCCCGATTGTGTTTCTTGTTTCTGATTCTTGAACTAAAAAGTTGAGAGGCAGAGGGGAGCTGAACTATATAATTCTGATATCAAGCCATCTGAGATACATTTCTGGGTCATTATTTATGAATTAACTCATACTCTTGATTTTAAGCAAATATCTGAGATGCAAGTCATAAAAATGGCTGTAACTGGTGTGTGTGTGTGTGTGTGGGGGGGGGTATTTGCATCCATGTATATGTGTCAAAAATCTAAGTATTAGCAATACAGTTAGTAAAATGAATCAATAACTGAGATGGGGAGAAACATCAAAGTTGTTTGTCTTTGAGATGAGAATTTGTAACTAGAAATATTCGGAGAGAGTATGAGAATAATATGCTAATTGTGTGTGGTGTGTGGGGAGGGGGCTACTGGAACTTATCAACTTACTCTCAAGTCTCTAATGTTTCAAGAGCTGGGTGTGTGGTAAAACAACATATTACAACTGCTGTGCAACATTTTTGTCTTATAAATAGTGTAAAAAGAAATTTTTATATTGTAATAAAGTGATTTTTATGGCAAGCAAGGAGAGACTGGGGGCATCAAAGATCTTTTTTCAAGTATGAAATCTGCAGTTTAACCATGATAAGCTTTCTTCCTAGTTATTAGTAAATGTTTCATGTTTTATAAATTCCTAGGATCTCAGGTAAGTACTAGGCTAGCAACCCTTGAAGGCAATTTTAAACCTAACCAATTTCTTTTTTGATCCTTGAATTAATTGTTCCCCATTTGGTGTTAGATTGGCCTCACCCATCTCTTGGCTGATGATTATATATAATACTCATCTAGTAAGAATAATGTTTTACCCATCTGTTCCACATTGTGCAAGATATTGTAGTATTTTGCATTTTGAAGATGGGGGTTTACTATGGCTGTACTTTCTTTTATTCTGTTGCTTGTTTAAGTCATGGATGTTATAGTATTCATGATGCTGCCAGTCTGCTTTCACCTGTACTGCTAGATTGCATGATGCTGACAAGCATTACTATTTTTTTAGAGGGGGGTTGCTTGGCTTTCCATGTGGAGAAGTGTACTTTTGTAACTTGATTTGATTCTCCCGAGAGTCTTTAATGGTAGAAGAACTGGGTATGTGCTAAACGAAGAATAAAGTAAAATTTTAACCATGCTGTGAACCCTAGTTGTAAGCAAATGTTTCACATTTTGCCCTTTGTTTCACCTTATCATAGGTGGTATAGAGTTTGAAACTGTCCCTCATAATGTTGTTTATTCACAGGCAAATAATTTGTGGTTACAGTCAGTCAGTAATGCCTGTCATTAGGAACTTTATACTTCCTATTGTTCAAAAATGGATACTAATGCAAAACTTGTTTAACTAACTTTTTCAGTGAATTACAGTAATATTTCAAATTGTTTCTGATTTTATACCCCCATTATTTTTTGGCTTTGTCCAGAATTCTTAACCAAATAAATTGAGATGTACAGTGCTACCCCAAAACATTCTACTGGTGGTGTGTTGGCCAATGAGAAAAATAGTACAAGTTAGATAATTTTGATGTATTTGCTTGGTACAATTTTATCTTTATCAGCGCTGTTTTCCTCGGAGGTATCTAAAAATCTAACAAGTGTTTATTTGCAGTCTCATTAGTGCAAAAGGTATCATGACTGACTTTGGTGCAAACTGCTTTGGGTTGTATTACCACAACAGATACTTGGATTAATTTTCCAATACTGACAATTAAGTGGAGCATATGGGGGGGGGGGGTGCTGCACTTCCAGGTGTGCTGTCCTTTCATTGAAACATTAAATTATGCCCCCTCCTGCCTGAAATGGTGTCAGCTCAGCTGGATGTTTTTTGAACAAGTCCTAGATGCTCCACCAGTTAACTACATGGAGCTGACACCGGTCCCTGGGGTAAAAGCTGATCACAGTTCATCAGCTTTAGGTGGTTATAGAGTAGGTATGTCAGACTGCATGTCAAACAAAATATGCTTAGTATGAAAGCTTGTATCCTTCTTGAATCTCTGCTACCTGGAATATATTAGGAAGTGATGAAAATCCTACACAGTAATGCCTGCCTTTATGTTATTTGTGACTGTTCATGGCACAAGTTAATAAAAACAAACCTTTTATAAAAAATTAGTTTGTGTATATAATTAAAGTAAAGATGTACAAATATAGAAAAACACACTGCTCATTGACTGTGTATTCAGTTTTGCACAACCACAAAATATCTTACATTAAAAAGACTTTGGATGTGGTGTGTGCATTTGTACATGTGTATGTATGTGTGCATTTGTGTGAGTGTGTGTGCATATGTGTGTGCATGCACATGCATGTACACATGTGACAAGATATAGAGCACTCAAACGGTCTATTCTTTGTTAACAAATTATTCTTCCTTACAAGGAAGATTTGATGACTGCTTACATTGCATACCGTGATTTATTGATGCTGACGCTACTGCTACAGTTATTTTCAATTGAAAAATCACTGACCGCTACAAATATGTCAACAAGAAAAAATATATACAATATTCAGCTAACATTCTCCTCATTCAAATAAATATTTATTGCAGATCTTGATATGGTTCTCCCCCACATTTACCCCCCACACATACTGTGATTTATTAATATCTTTAAATGTAAATAAAAAAATAATGTTTTTCTCCAATAAATATTCATTTTTTTGTTGCATGGCTTTGTATATAATTAAGTTTTCAAAAGCCAGCTTTCCTACTACTGAGCTATTTTATCTGTTTATAATCCTTGCTTAATTCTGGCTTCATCCTACTGACTTATACAATGGCTACCATAAAGTCTAAACACCAATCCTGCTAATGAGTGAATATCAGTTATAGCTAAAAGACTGTTTATGTTATCATATACAATTATTGGTGGCTTTATACTTTCAAAAATAATTTCTGATATCCAGATTGCAACTCCTGCTGAACACAGACATTTCAGTCACACACAAGTGAATAAAACAGTAGTATAACAATCACAGCACGTAGAATTTCACTGATATTAAGATGCTTAGATAGTCAATGAAGAGAGGCATGTACAAAGAAACAAAGATGTAATTGGGACTAGTCAACACCTGTCTGTTCTGGAACACCTGGAGAAACAACAGACAACACACACATACACGGAATTTAATAAATGAAGGTGGCTCTACTGAGCAGAAAATAACTACAGGCAGGGGAACAAACACTGTCGATCTTGAAAGAGAACACACACTGAATGAATTGACTGATGCAAATGGCATGTGAGCTCTTATCATTGAAAGGGCAATAGTCAGCATAGTCCTCTGGTAATATCTGGGTTAAATGACAAATAAAAAGAGCCAAAATCTAACACAAAAGGACTTTGTATAATGAAACAAACTAACCCTAAATCAGAAGTTGCCAAACTAAATTAAAAGTTGGGGACCTAGTGAACAGAAATGGATTCAAGTTAGTACAAATCTGAGGCCTATATGCAGTGGTGGCTGGTGACTTCAAATTAAAGGGGGTCTGCAGTTGATAGCTGAATGGGTGGGGCCAATGGGAAGGAGTGTGGCCAACTAGAAAGGGGTGAAGCTATGCTCAAAACCACAACAACTGAACATTAAGTAAATATGCTGCCCTGGGTACCAAATCATCATTACGAGAGTCCAATCAAGACAAAATGGAGTGTAGAAGAACAAAACTATTTTAGTGCATTGGCTATATGACAACTTACTTAATATCTAGATGGAAACACAAAGGTTGTGAGGCATGAAAAAATATATTACTTTTTAAATACATTACTGGAATACCAGTCAAAAGTATAAAAAAAAGCAGCAGCACTTAACTCAAACAACTTCTCCTTGCACTGCAGTTCTAATTATAATTTATACTCAGCTTTATAAAATTACCAAGTAACATGCTGAAAGTAGCAATCTCTGATACTCCCACTTGTAAAAATGTTTCTTATCCAAAAAAGACCTGCTGCCTGACAACAACTGTCTACTTGTTTCATGGGGAAAACATGATCAAAGTACAAAATGAACAGCAAACGAGAAACAAGCTCAAGATTAACTGCTTAAAAGATTACTGCACAGGTTATGGACCACACATGATAGATTAGCATTCTGTTTAGATTACGGGTTAAGCCTGCAGAGATGCCTGGAAGTCTCCAACAAGTGTAATGAGCTTCTTAAAATAATGTAATCCTGTCCTTTATTACAAATACTGTCATATACATTCAATACCAAAGGCTTATACATTATCTAGTTATGTAAGTATTCTCTGCATGGCAACAACAAAAAGGCTTTCAATGCTGGTAATTCTTTAACAGTATGCTTATTAAAGCTTACTTGCATCTTACGATCTCAGACAAGCTTACCTGATGGTTATTAAAGCATTGCTACTTAAACATAGAGCAACAGGGCACTGCGACAGCATGCATTTTCTGAATAATAAGAAGCATAAATCAACAGTATAAAAATATGACAGAAAACCAGAACATTCTGCAAAATCAAGGACAGATGAAAAGCTATGGTTGTACTTGTGGTCTACCTTGGATGGGGGAATACGCTGCACACTTACACTGCATACCTGCTCCTTGCCTTGCTTGGACACATCCAGAGTCACTACAATGGGGAGTGTGGTGCAACAAGTATGTCACAATTTGAAATGTCTCTGGCTGACGGTGATGGCTCTGACACTCATACCTCTCAACCTCAGAGCAAAAAATCTGGACAAAGCCATACATAGAAGTGGGACACAGGTCCAAAAATAAGGACAATTTTCAAATATTGCTCTTATAAACTTAGAGAGATAATAGAATAGTAGTAGGTCTTGCATTAGTATGAATTTTTCTGAAGGGTATGAAATCTGAAACTCAAATGTCTGCCATTATTTTCTAACTTCAGTCTTTAATGATTTGCAACTAATTTGCCAGAAAACTACAATTTTATGAAAAACAGACCAAAAATGTGATGCAAAAATATAAAATTGATACACAATACAGCTGGGAACCTGTCAAAGAAGGGGCACTTTTTAATATTAGTACTGTTAACTTAAGCAGCTGACAAAATCAGAGCATCTACATGCATTTCTGAAATAAAAGTAATCTATAACTCTGATCATTACAGTTATTTATAATTCTGCACCCTCCACGTTTTCTTCCAAAATTGCCATTTTGCGGAGGAATTATTAGGGGGAGAGCAACATTTTGAGCCAAAATTGGGGACAGTTGAGAGGTTTGGATATTCCTAATTCTGTAAAGCGATTTATTTGCACGTACCTCTCAACTTATTAATGCAGGAAATCTGGACAAGGCCAAATATATTGGGGGAAGTACAAACAGTACTAAAAATTGCCCTTGTATAAACTTAAGACAGTTGCTAGAATAACAGGTCTTGCTTTATTTAGCATGCATTTTTCTGAAGGTTATGATGTTTGAAACTCAATGTCTGTCATTATTTAGTGACTTCATTCCTAAATGATTTGCCAGAAAACCACAAATTTTATGAGGAACAAACCAAAAATGAGAAGCAAAAATGTATTCATTATGCAAAAATCTGGACAGTTGAGAGGTATAGTTCAACTGGGGCTGTCTGAGTTTGCTGCCCTTCTCCCCTCACAAAATCATGATTGAATGGAGCCTCCCCCCTGCAGCCATTGCAATGCCGCATTCCTTGGTTATTTTACCCCATTTACCATAAACACTGTAATGTACATACAGCTTTACTTCTGCAATGATTTGGATTTCATTTGAAAGTTTTATTTTGCATTTTACAGCACAAACACTAATAGATATCTGCTAAACAAAGCAATGCAGTCTCATAATGAAAATAGACTTTGCATTAAAACTTCTCTACCCTTGAAACTCACATTCATTGAAATAGCATTGAAACCCACATTCAAAGAAAATACATTTTGCCAGTAGCAGATAAAGATTAACTTTGGGCTGTTTTCAAATCACAGGCTCCTTGCACACAAAACATACATGTGCTCTTTGATACAGCTTCCTGATTATATTAAATTATATTCTTTGTACAATACAGTAGTTGTTAGACAGCATTTTATTTATTGTTTTGAACATTTTTCCAGTAAACAATGAAGCAAAATGCATGCACCAATAATGACAAAACTGCCCAATTCAGAAAATTTCCATCATAAAAGTCTACTCCAACTTCTACAGTCCACCAGTATCAGTAAATATGCACAATCTCTGAAAAAGTAAAAGTAATCTAAATAATTCCACATTAAAGAAATCTGTAACTAATGAAGAGGTTGCTGCTAGCAAACAATTTTATATGTCATTGTTTCATCTACAAATGCCCTTGAGGAATAAATTGCCTTTGTTGCATTAAAAAATGATAATCTACTAATATCACAATAGGGAATGGATGGCAAACTGATAACATGTTCACAGTTAATAGGTATCTTCACCAAAAAGGACTGCAGCATCCACCCCCTTTACAACACAGTACAGTATCAGCAATGCATCTATCTACTGTGGGAGTAGAAACCACAGCTTTCTGCATCAAACGCAAGTACAGTACCTGTTGTGCTATTAACATTGCAAGCAGACTCAGCATAAGTAGCACTAAACTTTTGTTTCCCTGCAGCTCTCAGCTCCTTGTAAAATTTGCTCTACACTCAGCTGTATTCCTGAACTTTGCAGCATAAAAAATCTGGAAAAAGCCAAAATTTATTGGGGGTGGGCAATAGCCCAAAAACAGGGACACATTTTAAACATTGCTTGTATAATGTTGGAGAGTTGCTAGAATAAAATGATGTGTTACCACCATACATTTCACTGCCAAGTCCTGAACCCAAGGGACCCTGTGCAAAACAGTCAGAGCAACATACCACTATGCCAAATCAACTGTTTTGTAAAAGAGAGAAAAACTGAAACTTAAATGGCTATCATTTAGTGAATTCAGCACAAAACACCTGAACAAAGCCAATAATGGGGGAATACAGCCCCCAAACATATTCAGTGAATTCAGTTCTCACCATAGCTCTCAACCTCTTAGCAAAATCACGTGGACAAAGTCAGTAATGGGGGAATACAGCCCCCAAACATATTCAGTGAATTCAGTTCTCACCATAGCTCTCAACCTTAGCACAAAAAACCTGGACAAAGCCAATAATGGGAGAATACAGTCCCAAAAATAGGGCCCAGATTTTAAATATCCATGTTATAAACTTAGAAAATTGCTAGAATAAAAGGTTTTGTGTTACCATCTACTTTCTGAAGAATATGAAGTCTGAAATTCAAATGCCTGTTATTTTTATTTAACATTTGTTAACCAGGAAAGTCTGACTTGGAACAAAAGCCATTTTTCAGCAGAACAGGGAGAAACACTCCAGACACATGTCTTTGTAAGATGGGAAGACATGCAGACTGCACACAGAAGGCACCCCAGCCAAGAATCAAACCAGAGCACCTGTAGCTGTCAGGCAACAGTGCCACCAGTGTACCACTGCACTACTGACTTTACAAGGAAAAACAGATACAGAAACCAGAGGTTTTTATGAGGAACAGAACAAATATGAGGCAAACATCTGCAATTTTTTTTACAAATTGTGGTGGGTAAGGAATTCACGCCCTTGCCACCTGCACCCAAGGTACAGAGTTCAAGCCTGAGTATTCTCTACCGACCACCATGTGTTCTCTCTAGCCACCAGTATATAGCAACTGGGGCATTACACAGACAGACACACACACACACACACACACACACACACACACACACACACACACACACACACACACACACACTAGAAACTAAGCACTATTTCATTTAAAACCATTTTAAGGCAGACATCTTACATCCTCACACAGCTTACAGAAGACTATTCCATATTTAGTTTGCTTGGGTTTTCTACCATTAGGAAGCAGCCATGCCATCATTCCTTCTCATTCTATTCCACCTCTCACAAATATGCTTAAACGCTTCTGTTCTTTTACTATGTACCATTTATTAGACAGTGTAGTCAATTGGTCAGCTAGTTTCAGTAAAGAAATGCTTTCCTATATCACAATAAAAAATATTTAATTCTATTTGCATTCCAATTCCTCTTCTATTTCCACTATCTCTATGTTTAATATTCTATTTTAAAATGTCTGAACCTAAATCACGTCCCCTCTTTCCTTTCTTGTTTCAGATAAATACAGATCTAAACTAATAAATCTGCTTTCATAAAACAATGCTCCAATGTCTTTTATCTTCACTTCCTCTGCACATGCTCCATTAAAATAAACTTCTATGTCTTGATAATGTCTCCTCCAAAAGGGCATGCAGAACTATACCTGCAGCTTTGCAAGAAAGCTGTTGTCAAGCGAAATTACTTCCTTTCCCCTAGAACTGTCTCTACTTAAAGCAAAACAAATATTCTATTTGCCTCCCTGTTACCTTTCTGGGTACTTTTCTGTTATCGGGGCAACAATGAAAATGCGGTCGCTGAGCTGCGAATGTACCCAGAACACAGAACCAACAAGGTTTAACAGATGTTGGTTCACTTCATGTCTTTATGTCACTGTAACAGAAGTTTGTCATACCTGGTGGTCTGAGACTATTTCCTCGTAAGTCTTCATTTTGAATAGTTGTCAGTTTTGACATTAACGGTTCTTTAACAAATTCTTGTCTAAGAGGTGACATAATTTCCGTGAAGCTCCTTTCTACAGTTGCTCAGTGCTATATATACATATGATGTGTATTTTACAAAAAAATTAACATGTTTTCTGATTGTGATGAATGGAGGATGACTTTTTTTTATTTCAGGTGAAAGCTGCTAGCAGACACGTAAGTGGTGTAGTCTGAAACTTATTTTTTGTGTCTGCTTTTGCTGGTTAGACTGACAATGAAACTGCCACTGTCCTACAGACACACATATATATGTATATAGATTTTCTTTAAAATTTGGAATCAGTTCTTCTGTGGTTGCCATCCATTCTTCTTACGTGTGTTTACTGTAGCATTAGTTTGCATTATCCCTTGAAGCAAATAGTGAGTCACTGATACTTGTAATACTGTACTGATTCTTGGTGTTGATTATCTTGTTTATCGAGACCAACATTGTCCTGCCGATACCTAATATTTTCCTTTTTTTTCCTACTAGTAATATGGAATTAAAGTCACCTGATAGACTGCTGCCCTTTAAACGCCGATCCTGCATACACAGGATGATGCACGTATGGCGAGCAAACTTTTATCTCTTTCATTGCTGGGGCAGAAGTAATGGCAGTTAATTTCCATTATATCACTTGATAACCTGCACTAATACTAGTCAGACTGCAAATGAGGAACATAGTTTTTTTAAAAGATATGCTGTTTGACCTTGTTGGTTCTATGTTTTGTGTACATTTGCGCATTTCGAATGTTGCCCCAATAATGGAAAAGTACCCCTTTTTGCAATGCCCTTGATGATTCGTCATTGCATTTGCAATTAGTCAGAGCAATTGTCCTGCCTAATACTTGGATATTAATACTGTCCAGCAACTAATCACCCACAGAGTTGTTCTTCCCTATATGAAGGACTTTACATAGTCTTTCTGCTATCAGCCCATGATATCAGCCTTTTAAATCTCTACATGCTGTAGCATTATCAGTTATGACTGACCCAAGCAATACTGAATCATCAGCAACCTGATTAACAAATAATCCATTCCAAATGTTATGTCATATAAAAAAACTTGACAGCATAGGAGTCGCAGCGAAACAGGTGTACTCTAATCTACTGAAGTGAACATCACCCATAATGTATGAGGGATGAACTTAATGCTATCTGGTACACCACTATAACACATTTAACTACACACACACACACACACACACACACACACACACACACACACACTACCTGAAGAAAGCAGTCCTGAATCCTCTCTCCCGCTAGGCAGTCTCCTCAGCCTGCGCAAGCTAACAGCTGGTTTCCGGTTCTCCTGACTGGTTGGTTTCCCTGTGAGAGTAGGCTGGAGGCTCCAGCCTGCAGGCGATGCAGTCCGGTGTCCTTCTGTTCTGTGCGGTCATCACCGCACAGACTTCTGGGCTGCAGGGCAGAGATGCCTTTTTCCTCTATCCAGACTGCCTAACACAGCAGTCTGGAGTTCTGTGAGTACCAGGAACTCCAAGCATGCATGAGTGGAGTTCTGGGACTCGCAATTTTTTTTTACTTTCTTCTTTCTTTCTACAGGTCAGGGGGGGGCTTCAGTCCTATAGCATGAGCCACCCCATATGGACAAAATGGATACAGCAACCTTTTTTTTTTTTTAATCAAATGATCCCCGATTGAGGAAATGAAAGGAAAACATTGCTCCTTTTCTTATTTCTCACAGATACTACCTACAGTGATGGTAGGGTCAGGCACAAAATGTGAGTATTACAACATACACTTTTTTTTTTAAATAGTATTTTATTTTCTGCAATGAGATGTGCTAAAATTTAAATGTTAAACTATTACTGGTGTACTTGCACTGACAAAACTGCATTTTTTATTAAGCTACATTATTGGACAACTGATATTTTTAATGAATGAATGAAGCTTGCCCTTTCAGATTTTTTTTCTACAATATTGAAAACATATGCTGTCCAGATGCATGTGCTGTCCATAGTGGGGCAGCTACAACTAGAGTTGGGGAAGGGGACATTCTGGAAGTTAGTTAAGATTCCATAGTCTTGAAATGCTCCTGAGCAGGGTCATTACCTTACATTTCTACATATGTTACTGAATAGAGATGATAATAAAACTTAAAAATGCAAGCCACCCAGGAAGACTCGACTCATCCTTCATACTCTACATCCTGAATCATCTCAATAACCAAAGTACATGAGTTCAAACCCAGACATGACAGGTACCAAAGTACACAAGTTTGACCTCAGACTTGACAGGTACCAAAGTACATGGGTTAAACTTTGGACTTGACAGGTACCAAAGTACACGAGTTCAACCCCAGACATGACAGATATCAAAGTACGATTTCAACCCCATACTTGACAGATACCAAAGTACACATCAGTTCGACCACAGACTCGACAGGTACCAAAGTACACATCAGGTTGACCACAGACTTGACAGTTACCAAAGTACACATCAGTTCAACCACAGAGTTGACAGGTACTAAAGTACACATCAGTTTTACCACAGACTTGACAGGTATCAAAATACACATCAGTTTGACCATAGACTTGACAGGTCTCTGGAGTAGGAAAGAATGTCCATGCAATGAAAGATAGGTTATCATTTTAAGAAGAACGAAGGCTGAATTCATGACAAAGAAACGGATTTCTACATTTACTGTTATCAAAGAGTTTGGGGGTTGACATAATAGTTAAGGACTATGATGTTTATCTTACAGGCAAGAGATACAGAGTTTGATTCTCACTAAGGGAACTTGGTTAGGCTTAAAATGGTCCAAAAGGACAGCTATCCTAGTAGTTACCTATGATCCTATGTCCTATGCTGCAATATTCAGAATAAAGAGTTGCCATATCCCCTATGAAAATTAAAATTATCTGTCTCCTCTGATCAGTACACAGGCTGTGCTACCAACATTATCTATGTGGATCTTTAGCATCACTTTAAAAAAATAAGAACCTTACTGGATGTGTATATTTGCACAAACTGCTCAAACTTATAAGTTCCAAGATAACTCAAGATTTCAGATTAGTATGACCATCAGAATAGTGCCTTCTGTGTGGAGTCTGCATGTCCTCCCCGCGATTAGGTGGGCGTTCGAAAGACATGCGTAAACTGGCATGCCTTTGTGGAAGGTTGAATGTCAAGCTGGCACCTCGGCATTCGTAAAAATCTACTGCCAATCATTAGCGGACCGGAGTTCCACTGTGGCGACCCCTTACTGGGAAAAGCCAAAAGACAACAACAACATGACCATCAGGATAGTGTCTGGCTCCCTTCAGCAGGGAATAAAGCAGAGAATGAATAAATGAACTAATGTGAATGTGAACCACATTAGTACAGCAACAACTGTTGAAGACACTTTTTATTTTATTTTTATATTACACATATTCTACCAGGTTCTGAATAAAAAAATGCTACCGAAGTACTGTTTAATTGTATTGTGTATTGGTAAACAGCATGCATAGAAGGCATATCCAATAGACTAGACCACATGCATCCATGCAAACAGAAGAGTTAAACTACTAAGACTTTTTGTTCAAGCAACACTGCTTAATCATATTCATCAGGAGGACAGATCACATTTTCCATTGCACTGCTACACTTATATGTCCCTCTGAAATGTTTGCTAGGAGTACCATGTCCTTAGTGATGCAGTTTAAATCTGAAGGAGTTGGTACTTTATTTCATGTACACAGGATAGGACTAAGCTGAACAGAGTGTAGTCTGAAGCTGCTTTCCTAGGAAATGCTGGACTGACATTAGGCTGTGTGTTCAGATGTGTGCCAGGTGATAGTTACTGCTAACTAAAGACCCCCCCTTTTATTAATCTACCCTGTGGCCTAGTGCATGTTTTAGAGTGAGTATGGAACCATTGCTGCTGTATGCCTTGAGTCCTGAATGTCATCAAAAAAGCCTTTTTATACTGTAATGCAATTTATGGTGACTTCTACTGGCAGACTACAGTTATACAACGAATGCTATTATCCAGCTCCCAGTCCTTATTTCCACAGGCAAAATTCTTTGTAACGTTTCCGTATAGGTCACATCATACAGAATGAACCAGAAATAAAAATCAAATACAATAAAATAATATAGAATAAAAATTTACTGAGTTCAAAAAACTTTTTTATACTCTAGTGACTGCCCACTGGATATCTATCTTTCAAAGGCTTTACAGTTGTGTTTTGTTGAATGAGTGCAACAGAAATGTGGAGGAAGTAGAGACAAATGCATTTATTAGTATGACTTTACATACAGTCCCACAAGGGATGGGTGTTCATAGGTTCATAGGTTGATACTAGGCTATCTGCCCTAGGGCATTTACAAGCCTAGCCAGAGTGTGTTTGGCTTTCGCCACCCTTCTTAGATTAGTTGACTGTGCCTCTGTATAGTAGGTCACAGAAGATAGCTCATTGAAGATTAGTTTACCGTACCTCTGTCTAGCAGTGACACAGAAGAGATCCCAGGGGTAAATTTATGATCTCCCATCCAAACGTCAAGATTCTTCTTGAAGAGGGTCATTGAGGGGCTCTGTCTGACATGGATTGGGATTTTGTTCCAGAGTGAGGGGAGCCTCTGGGATATGAATCTGTCCCTCCAGCATGTTCTATTTATTTCTGTGCTGAGATTTAAGTCACTGGAGCGTGTAGGTTCTGATGGATTTGGATTTCTTGAGGTGGAGCATGTCCATTAATTCTGGGTTGGACATGGCTTTATACGTCAGGCACAGATCGCCTCTGAGTAGGTGGTAAGCAACTGAGCAGAGCTGGAGTTTCTTTAGCCTAACTGCGTAGGGCATCTGTTTGAGTCCCTTGATCCTCTTGGTGAGGTACTTTTGGGGTCTTTCTAGTTGTAGCAGGTGTCGGGTAAGGTACATCCCAAATGGGGCATTGTATTCAATTATGGGCCTAATGAGTGATGAGCAGAGGGGCACAATGACCTCTCTTGATCTAGATGTGAACCCCTTTGTGATAAGGTGGGCTATATAGAATGTCTTTCTAACCACTTTGGCAATGTGATTGTCAAAGGAGAGATTGCAATCTACTTGGGTCCTCAAATCCCTAATTACTTCTTCCAGATTAATGGATTACCAACTATGTGGTAATTTGTGGGCACTTTGTTTTTCCCAAAGGGGATGACTATGCACTTTTTGGCATTTAACTTTAGGCCATGGCTCTGGCACCAGTTATCCATCTCTGTGAGACCTTTTTGGAGGATGCTTGTGTCAGCCGGAGAGTCGATTATGGCCCCCAGTTTGCAGTCATCTGCAAACTTTGTCAGCTATAGTCCTCCTGTGTTAGCCTGTACCTCAGAGAAATATATACCAAACAAGAGAGGTCCGAGGACTGAGCCTTGTGGGATGCCACTTGTAACTGGTTTAGAGTTTGACATGGCACCTGCAAATCTGACCATGTGGGTTCTATCAATAAGCCAGTTTGCAACCCATCTTGTGACATAGGGGTTGATATTTAAGCTGGTGAGCTTATTTATGATGCCCGAGTGGGGTATTGTGTCGAAGGCTTTTGCAAGGTCAAGGTAGGCTGTGTGGACTACCTTCCCTTCGTCTATGGCCTTGGTGACTGTTTCAAAGAAATTGACAAGGTTCAAGAGGCAAGATCTGCCCTTAACAAAGCCGAATTGGGTAGGATCCAGTGTTTGGAGGTTCCCAATGTCTTTGTTTATGAGTTCCATGATGACACGCTCCATAACTTTGCAGACCAGGCTAGTTAGGCTTATAGGGTGATAGTTTCCGGGGTCCGTTGTGGCACCACCTTTATGGAGTGGGACCACTGTTGCTGTACGCCATTCTTTGGGTACATATCCTGTTGTAAGGCTGAGACTGAACAGTGATTTTAAGTGAGGGTTCAGTTCTTCTTGGAGCTCATGTAAAACACAGCCCGGGACACCGTCCGGTCCTATTGATGCTGTGTTTTTTGCTTTGGAGAGGGCAGCTCTCACCTCTACATCTGTGATGTCAGGGAGGCTACACTCTGTTGGGATAGTCATTTACTCATTTGGGGGGGAGGGGAGGGAGTTTGCACTGAACCTGTCTACCAGGATGTTGGCAATGTCTGTGGGTTCAGTGTATTTTTTGTCATTTTGCACCAACTCAGAGCATATTTGGGAGTTTCCACCCACGTTTCTGACATAACTAAAGAAAGCCTTGTGATTATCTTTAGCGTCTTGTGCAATTTTTCTTTCGAAGCTAGCCTTAGATGATTTTATGAGGGATCTTAGTTTCTTGCTAGTACTGATCAGAGTTGCCTTCCCTTACAGGGATTTTGCTCCATCATGTAGTAGCTTCCTCCTTCTGTTGTACAGCTTATTTATGGCTGGGGTCCACCAGATAGGTCTCCTGCCTTTGGAGGAGTGTGTCTTGGTTTTATTTGGGATAGCACGATCCATGCCTTCCTGTAGGTATCCATAGAATGCGTTTGTAAAGGATTCTGCGGTTTGGGACGTATTTTCCACTGGCCCTGGTGCTTTGAGGGATTCCACCTCGGTTTTGAGAAGTGGGAAGTTTGCTTTTGAGAAGTTTTTGACCGTGGTTTCCTTTGCTGGGGGTGGGGATGGGATATGGATGTCCATAGTGATTAATTTATGGTCAGATCTTACCAATGAGGGGTATACCTCTGGTATGGAACATAGAGTCCCCATGTTGGTGATGATCAGGTCCAATATGTTTTCCCCTCTTGTGAGAGTGGTGACCAGTTGTTCCATAGCATCTGAGTTTATAAATTCTAGGAACCGTTGGGCTAGGGTGTTGGGACTTGAGTAGTGCTCCCAGTCTATGTTTGGGTAGTTAAAGTCACCCAATATAATGGTGTTTGGAGAGACCTTCATATTCTCCAGTGTCTTCAGGAAAGCCTAGTGGGGTTCCTGAGTTTGGGATGGTGGTCTGTAGCAGGCTACAAACTGAAAGGCAGTTTTTCCCACTGTTAGTTGCACATGGATGGTCTCAGATGCTTCGTGCAGTGCCACTAGCCTGGAGATATGGGTATCTTTTATGAATATGGATGCTCCCCCTCCTCTTGTGGTTCGCTCTGAGTTTTGGGGCTGAAAAGCATGGTATGAGGTAAAGCCTGGTAGTGCCGGGGTGCTCTCGGGAGCCTTGAACCAGGTTTCTGTTACTGCACAGATATAGATATTCTCCATACTGAGGAGAGCCTCGAGTGTGTGCATCTTGAGGTTTAGACTTCTGGCATTGAGCAGCATTACCCTTAGTTTCTTTTTCCTTGTGTTGTCTAAGGAGGTGGGTTTGTCTTTTGAGCCTTGCCTAAAAAAGGCACTATGGGGGTGGCAAGAGCCTTGGCCAGTATTTGAAAACCCAGGGGTGACAGGTGCAAGCCGTCCCTAGCATGTCATCCCAGGCTGACAGACACTGGATCCCCTTTGAGTGACACCAATACTTTAGCCAATTGTTGAAATTGATCATTTTGTCTTTATACTGTGGTATCATTCTTGGTGAGGGTAAGATGCTACTCATGGTCAGGGTCATACTGGCCTGGGCCACATGATCAGAGAGCTCCTCTATGTCTCTTTTCATGTAATCCAGGGAGGTACGTCTCAGGTCATTCACACCAGCATGGACAATGACGGAGTCATATTTGTACTTGCTTTGGAGTGGCCTGAGTGCTTGTGTTATGTGGCAGATCCTGGCACCCGACAGGCAGCTTACAGTGACCTTCTCCTTGTTCAGTCTGGTGAGAGGGACGTCAGTGTGTCCGACAATAGAGTCGCCTATTACAAGTGTATTAGGTGTGTTGTTTAGCCTTAAGGGCTATGACTGTGTGGCACACTGACTTTGTGAACTATGTGATACGTGAGTATTGTTGTGGGGTAGCAGTTGCTTGGATGTCTGCTTTGGAGGTCTCTGTTGCTTGGGCAGATTTTTATTTAGAGCCTCCGAGTATGTTTTTGGGTGTTTATGTGTTTGGTTTGCTGTTGCGATAGGTCTATGTGAGACTGGATTTGTGGTGTGTGTGATTACCTTCTCCTCAAGACTGACTGTGCCAGTACTATGTTGAGAGAGCTCAGCCTCCAGTTTGGCTATATAGTTGCATCTCTCACATATATTTGAGCTTGGTGGGAAGAGGAGAGGGTGGTCTGTGTACATAAGGCAGTTGTAACATTGCCTCAAGATGTTACGTCTGTTATGCTCAAGTGTTTTTACATTAAGGGAGGTACCTGACATATAATAAAAGTCAAGTTAAGGTGATCATGGCCTCTAAAACAATGAAGACTAAGGTGCTACAGTGCACAAAATAGCAACACACATTACCCTATGGATGTGCAGCATGGATATTGAATCTTGTGGTCCCTCATTTATGCTACACACAGGCAAATAAACTGATTGCAATGCCACTTAGTTTGATTTTGTAAATGACAAGTTCTGTCTCCTGAACCTAGTAAACTTCTTCATAAAAGTTACAGAAGCTGTGGAGTATGGGGTCACTCTATACCCTCTGCTTTTCTTGACCTGCCAAGACTTGTGACAATACACCCAAAGCTGGTATTATTCAAAAGTTAGACAAAGTAAATCTAACCCTCTGTGTTGTCTGCTGGATTGCAAATTGACTATCCAACAGATGCCAAGTAGTAAAAGGTGCTGGTATCCTCTTTGAACTTAAAATTGTAACTAGTAGGGAACTGCAGAGATCAGGGATGAGCCCTCTCTTGTTTTGCATTTATTTTGCAGACATCCAAGCCAGTATTGTTGAAGTATAGCTGACCAAGTTTGTTGATGACTGCAAGCTTGGCACTGTAATCATACCTCTCAGCTGTCCAGATTTTTGCAGAATGTCCAGATTTTTGCATCACAGTTTTGGTCTGTTCCTCCCAAAATGTGTGGTTTTCTGGCAAATTACTGAGGAATGAAGTCACTAAATAATGACATGCATTTTAGTTTCAGACTTCATATCATTCAGAAAATGCATGCTGACACAAAGCCTATTGTTCTAGCAAGTTTATAAGAGCAATGTTTAAAATTTGCCCTTATTTTTAGGCCTTTGCTCCCTCATTATCTTAGTTTTTGTCCAGATTTCTTGTGTTAAGAAGTTGAAAGGTATGACTGTAATTCCCTCATCCACTGATACTAAACTGCTTCAAAAATGTTGGAATATGCACATACTGTGTACTGAAAACATTGTCAAGCTAAATGTAAAAAAGTGCAGAATAGTATCATTTGGCAAAAAGCTGTTCCCATCTCATGTTTTTAGTGGTACTCCAAAAAGAGTCTTCAGAGAAACATGGTTATAAGATTCCTCGGTACTTGTAAAGACCGTTTTCTCTCATTCCATTAGTGTGTTCTCTCTGGAGTCACAGAAGTCATTTATCTCTGCCATTTAATTTCCAAGGAAATATCTTCAGTATCCAAAGAAGTCGGTGGTGGTGCTGCGTTAGCATTGTTGCCTTAGACGTTGCCCATTCGATTCTCAGTTAGAGTGTCTTCTGTGTGACGACATGCTTGAATGGGCGTTCCTTCGTTGAAAGTTGTGCATTAGGCCCGGCAAGCCAGCACGTGAAAATCTACTGCCAATCATTAGCGGACAGGAGTTCCGCTGTGGCAACCCCTAACCGGGAAAAGCCGAAAGACACAATCATCCAAAGAAGTCGTCTTACCATTGTGCTCTTCCCTTATCAGCTCCATTGTCACATACAATACCCTCTTTGATAAGTACAAATACAAGCATATTGCCCAAATGGAAATGTCCCAATGAATTTTAACCAAAAAAATGAAAGGCCTTAAATCCCACAACTATCGTGATAGATAAGCATGACTCTCCTTATACTCAGTATCCTGCAGGCTGTTCTAAATTGACCTGTGACGCACTTTTTGACCTATGAGTCTTATTCGATCTCTTATTTGTTAGCAAAACAGTGCCTGTAGAAACTTCAGGGCTAGGGGACTAAATTTTCACCAACAAATAAATAAGACTTAATGGAGTGATAGGTTCCTAAGTCATTGTATTCCCAACCTACAGAATAGGTTACCACTACATGTCAAGCAAAGTACTATTTTGTCTACCTTTAAGGCTATTCTTGATAACTGGATATGTAGACACAAATTTTTGCAAGGGTTATCATGTATGGTCCTGCTTGATTTTGGAGGTGAGCACTACTAATTACTCATAAGGCATGTCAAGAACTTTTAAGTGTGCATACTTAAAGGTTTATATGGCCAGGCCCCTTATAGTCCCTGTGATTGGTTGCCTAGGATTGTTCCCATACATCTGAAATGTACAGCTTTTCTCAGCATATCCAGATTTTTACCTCATATTGTTTGTGCTTTTTTTCATAAAATTGTGTTTTTTTGGTAAATTAGTGGCAAATCATTAAAGATTAAAGTAAGAAAATAGCGACAGACATTTTAGTTTCAGACTTCATACCCTTCAGAAAATTCATGCTAATGCAAAACCTGTTATTCTATCAACTTTCTGGGTTTGTAAGAGCAATATTTAAAAAAAATGGTCCTACTTTCTGAGCCTTTGTCTCACTTTTATTTATGGTTTTGTCCAGATTTGTTGCTCTAAGAGGTTGAGAGGTATGTCGTTCCTCTGTTCCCGTTACCGATAACAATAGAATCTAGCACATCAGTATGCTTACCTACACTGCGAACAAAAGTACAGTTTGTGTACATCATTGATGGAGGTGAAAGATATGAGGTAGGAGTCTGCAGTGGAAAGAGGAATACCAGGAAGATGAATTGTATTAAAAGAGAGAGACAGATCATTTTGTTTTCTGTCAGAATTTGGAACAACTATAAAGGAAACAAGCTCAGTATGTCGAAGAAATGTTGTTTAACCAGAATAGTAATAAATCTTTACTTGGTTACAAAAGGGAAAAAAAGACTATGGCAGACTTGTACTAAGAGAGGGATAGTTTTATTATATATCAGAATTTGGTGCTACTATAAAGAAAACAAGCTAGTATGTGTAAGAAATTTTGTAGTCAGAATAGTACAGAAGCCTTACTTGGTTGGTCGTGTATCCACATTACTTATATAAACATGAGTATAAAATACATTTATTCTACATGCTTAAAAGGCCATCTCTATGAAGCCATGAAGCACCACAAAATATGAACAGGGTAGGCATACATTGCAGACATACATCAACAGGAGGAGCTCTGATATTTAAAGCACCCTCCCTCACACACACACACACACTCACACAAAAATGGTGCCGCAGCACAGGCAACATGTATTCCTGCTGGTGCATGTGTTAAGGAAAATGCTCCTGGAATATGTTGACCATCTCACTGTGTAGTTAATGGTAGGTGGCAATTGCTTCTTTTGTTAACTTTCTAACAACTTAAAGCATAATTTTAAGAAATCAGAATAACAGTATACTGGAATCTTGTTTACATTAATAACAAGGAAAAATGCCAAGCAGAGTAGGAAACACTTCTTTGTATAACAAGTCTTATCCAGGTATCGTGTTGTTTTATATTTGCTAAACAGGGTAAAGTACTGACACAGTATGTTTTTCAGACTCAGCCAGGGAGCAATGTCTGGATATGTGACTTCCACGCAAATGAAGGTAGAAGGAATAAAACCCTATACCTTTGGTGGTGCTGTGGTAGTGCTATCACCTCACAGTAAGACGCTGTCTGGTTCAATTCTCAGCTAGAGCATCTTCTGCATGGAGACATGCGTGAATGGGAGTACCTTAGTTGAAGGTTGTTCGTCAGGGCTAGCAACTCGGCACATAAAAATCCACTGCCAATCATTAGCGGACCGGAGTTCCACTGTGGCGACCCCTAACTGGGAAAGCTGAAAGACATAAACACAAACAAACCTTTGGTTACAGGAAGCAACTATAATCCTGCTTTAATCCTCTGTGCTAACTTCCAGAGGCATAGCTATGCTCAAGTATATTCATGAGGCAGATTAAATAAATGCAGGTGTACTGAAGTTCTTTCATCTTACATCTGTTTATAATATAGCATCTATTTTGAGCTAGTTTCTGTTATATCTTCAAACTAACCAGTGAGTAAAGGACTTGTCAAATTGCACATACCCACCAACTGTATATGTTCAAGGTACACACATATACATAGGTCTTCACAGATTTCCACACTGTGCAAGTATTTACAGAAATCCTTCCTCTACTAAAGTGCAGTTCAACATTAAGAAACGTAAAGACTTAACATGCACTCTAGCAGCAGCCTCCTGCAATCATATCAAAACACACTTCTCAAAACTCTCAAAAGAGATATATTATGAAAGATATAAAAGTGTGCTTCTGATCTGAAAACATTTTTAAAGTGAACACCAGTAACCATTCTTGTCAGTTAAAACTGTTTCACATAAGACAGAGATGCAGCCAAGAACAGAATGGCAGGCAAGTTTAATACAATACCTGACACATTATTGCACAGGATAAGGTTTGCTTTAAAGTGCCATACTCGCCACATGGACTTCTTCACAAAATTTATCTCTGCAAGTCAACACATAATAAATTCATGGACTCGATGCAAAGTCCTCTAAAATTGAAACACTATTTTTTTCACTCATGGAGACATGACAAAAATTCATTAAAGATAGTGATATAATAAAACAGTGAAAACTGTAAGGATAGGTGTAATTTTCCAGATAAAACACTATCTATAACTTACAACTCAGCTTAATTGAGTTCTATTAACTAGAAATTACTATATATATATATATATATATATATATATATATATATATATATATATATATATATATATATATATATATATATATATATATATATATATATATATATATTGTATAACAGAAGGAGACAGTTTTCAACTGAGGGGGAAGTGTGATAGTATTACTTCGTACTTGATCTCATTCAGGCCAGCAACAGGAAAACAAGTGAGTTACACAGGCATAAATTCTGAGTTACCACAACAGTCATACTATTCACGGATTTTCAGCACACAGCTATAACACTAAGCGATCTTTGAAGTTCTCCATCTTGGTAAAAAATAATAGAACAGAGAAGGAAAATACATGCCACACAACTATTTGGTTCTGTGTGTGGGGCTGCCATCAGCAGCTTATATGTATGTATGTGGTGGTAGGGTGGGGAGGTGAATATCCCAGCTCTCAGCAACAGCCTCTAATACAGCCATAACTGGAAGAAAATATTTTTAGAGTCACAGTGATCTGCTAAATGTAACTGTTGTTTCAGTAACTTCCAATTAATGATGTTCACTGATGCAAAAGCTGAATAATCGTGACTCTGTGAACTACAGGAATTCCCAGCAAACATTTTAAAAGGAAAGACTGGGACTAAGATATACTGTCTGTGTAATGCCCACAATCCATCAGAAAAGTTCCACCTTGGTCACATGGTTCTATGTACATCTGGAGACGCTATTAGGTACATAAGGCATTGTGATGCAGATGCACTATTTCTGCCTTTTTCTGCTGTATATTTAGATACACTTAGACCGTATAAGTCTAATGAACACCTACTCAAAAATGTACTGGAAGGCTGTGGGGAATATAAACAAAAATTACATACCTCTCAACTGTCAGGATTTTCACAGAATGTATACATTTTTGCATCAAATATTTGAACTGTTCCACATAAAGTATGTCTTCTGGTAAATCATTAAGGATTGATGTCACTAAATAATGGCATTTATTTAAGATTCAGACTTTATATGACACAGAAAATGCATGCTAATGCAAAACCTGTTATTTTAGCAAAATTCTAAGTTTATGAGAACAATATTTAAAATGTGTTCCTGATTTTGCGACTTTGTGTCCCCATTAATTTTGTCTTTGTCCAGATTTCTTGTGCTAAGAGGTTGGGTGTATGAAAAGCAGTAGCAATAACACTTAGTAAGGCAAGTGAAATAAATGCTCGGGGTAAACAAATAGTCAGCGATTCATCTTTTAAAGTGTCACATTTCTGATCAAAGTTTAAACTACATCATGCCATGTATTCATCATTTTCTACTTCCCATAAGTAACCCACAAAAAGGTGCAAGATTTTGTATCTATTATGAGAATATACATATTTTAATATGATATATGTGTTTCTTCTAATGGTAAAACAAATTGAACCCTAACTGTAGATTAGAAAAAGAATATCTAGTCAGCTTGGACATTATTAAAAACTGTTGAGTACACTCACCTGTTTCTGATACAAAATCAGCAATCTCAATATCAGTGAATTTAGCCTTTGGCAGGCATTAATAAAATGTGTCTCAACAGGAAACATGATCTACAGAAATTCTGTGGGTATATAAATTCCCATTTTCTACAATAAACACTATTATTTAATACATGACATACAGGTTTAATGTAATATAATTCAATGTGAATGGAATGCATTCATTTTATTCTTGGGCAGCATATCATAGTGGTTATTCTACTAAGAACACCACATTACTGAACACACAGTCAGAGACCAAGAAGAGTGCGCACACAGTCCCTGACAAGAGACACAATGTCTAGGTTTGTAGTTGTGATAACGGGAACTTGGACTGAGCCTCATAACAAATTTACTTGATGCGGAAGGGAAGAACAAAACATTCCACAACACTTCTGCCTCTGTAGAAATAGACATAACAAGTATTTCCCCAAATCTCTGGAGCATTTCTCTCCGGGCCTCCGCTGAAAACAGGCTCTGTGGAACCTAGTCGGACTTTCCCGGTCAACAAATGTTAAATAAATAAAAATAAAAAAAATAAAATCTCCAAGGCAGACATGCATGAGCTTTCCCATGCATCAGTGCATATTACTTGTTGCATACAGGTTCAGTGCCATAAACAATATTCCCACGCCATTTAACTAGGAAACAAAACAGACAAGCCACCTCCTGCAGAAAGTAACTTCCTGGGACTCAGCAGCTAATATTCTTTTGCTTTTACTGCATTGGCTATACAACCATGGGTCAAAGACAGAGGTCGTATATGTTATTTAGTTTTCCTCTGTTTGACCAGGTTAGACCCACTTAGCAAGTTACCTCTTTTCATTGGAGACAGGAGGTGGTACATGAAATTTGGCAAGGGCATCAGTGAGCTGCTTCTACTCTGTTCAATAGGCATTGTGGGATCTTTTGCATCAACCTGAGCTACCACCAGCTCAAGCAGATAGCACCCCATTTTAACATCTCGTCTAAAGCATGACACAATCAGGAGTACAATACCTCTCTAATCTTGCACTAACGTGTCAGTAATCCAATCACCTGGAGTTGGAACAAAACCTACACCCTTCTCGTCCTCCAATATCAAAAACAAATGTACTATCTGCTGCATCACTCACACTGCAATATATGAAAGTTTATGTACCGGTCTAACAAGATATAGATTAACATAGAGAGGGGGCCTCTTGGAAAAAGACAATAACACTAGGCGGGATAAAAAAAAAGATGACATACTCATGTATCCAAAACAATACAAAATAAGCTACTTTATGAATTATTTGTTTACATTTGATACATTGTAGTTCATTGAAAAAATATGGCCTGAAAACTGACAACCACAAGAATGGAAAGTGGGCCACACACACACACCCTCTGTTCTTCCCTCCCTCCTGAATGTCTTGATGAATGGAACTTGGATGCTACAAAAACAATGTCTGTGAAAATGCACTTCAGGGTAGCAATAGAAATACTCTACCATTTGGAATGTAATTTGTGTGAATATTATTTATTAAGTTGCATTACGGCTAAGCGTAATTCAGCAAATCAATGAAATTTCATTAAAGCTTGGAGCATGTATTCCTAATTTCTGATATTATATTAATTTGTCTTGTTATGCATGTTCTCTTTTTCACATAAGCTTCCCATAAAATGAATACTATTTAGCTATGCTATTGTATGGGTCTATATTATAGCATCAAAGTTTCAAAACTTCGAATGCTATAATATCAACTCGTTTTGGTCAAAAACTCAAAATAGCGAAGCCCCAGAACTTCAAAATCTTACCTAAGGTAAGATTTTGGTTGCCCGTTCCATGGCTTCACTATTTACTCTACTGTGGTGGGAAGGTTAAGGACTGGGTTAAGGTAAGTATGCGAATGGGGGTTATGGACCAGGTTAAGGTAAGTGTGGGAACGGATCGGGGTAAATTGAGTGTGCGATAGTTAGGGACATTAGGGTTAGGGAGCAGGTAAGGTGAGTGTTCGATAGTTAGGGACTTAAGGGATGGGTTAAGGTAAGTGGATACGTAGTAGTGTAGGGTTAGAATTATGGTTTTGTTAAGTGTATGTGTGTGGTTTATTTATTTTGGTGTGCTTGTGTTGTATGTGTTTCGGAACAGTGAATTTTTTTTCCTGGGAAAAAATTCACTGTTCCGTATGTTCGATATTTTGTGGTTTAGATATTTTAGGTATGATGAAATAGCGTTTGCTATTTAAATCGTACAATAGGGTAGTATAAACGCTATTGTATTGTCAGAGTACAGAAGTAAAATATTAAAATGTGAAGTACATTAAACCTCTGAGAAGAAAATCAGGTTATCATGGCAGCTTATAAAACAGTGACTTAACCTAATATGTGCTCTACCATATTAAAGACATAATATGATTTTCAGATTAATTCTACATGGTAAGGGTCTTATACTAAGAGCGAGAAAACTGCATGCTCAAATGGCAAAAGTGATTTGGAGAGAAAGAGAGAGAGAGTGCAAGAAGGGATAAAACCATGTTCTAAGGATTGTTCTGCTTATCTGATAACCATAGCAATTACACTTTGGTCACACATTTGTTTTCTGGCACTTTAACATTACTACATGTCTCAATCACACACTAGCTTTATCTAAGTGGCACTCCCACAACTGTACCTGCTTTTCCATTTACCTTTGTTATGATGCACCTCACTGATTATTACTATATAAGCATGCTACATGTATACATACACAGGCACACACATATACACCCACACATAAACACAAATACATCTACCTATGTAATGTCTGTGTATAATTTATTTATAACATATGTTATGTCAAATGTTTTTTCAGCAAAACGCTTTTTGTCGCAGGTCATAACAATTGCTGTTACAAAAAATTTATAAATGGTATCATCTATCCTGCAGTAAGAAAATGAAAAGAAAAGAAATATAAATACGAACTCACTTTTATATAGGTCTGTCAGCAAAATGTAGCCCTACATTCTAGCTGATGTATTTTTGGTCATGCATTGCTGAGGTACTCGGTTTAACTGAAACTTCAACCAAAATCTTTGAACATGCTGCAGATATAAACTTTATGAAGCAGACAGCAGGACTTTTACTTTGTTAAATTAATATCAATACCTGTTAAGTATATTAGCTTTTTTCCTTTTTCTACTACTACTAATTAAAACAAATGTAGCATACAGCATTATGATTCGGTCTCTGCTAATCATAATTCACATCAGGGAAGGATTTGGAACTATATGTCATCTTCCAGAATATAGCTCCCTACCACCACCATGTAGCTCCTCACCCCTGGATGTTTCTAAACAGCACATTTTCATAATAGCGTACATGGGGTATGCCTTGCTAAGCCTATTACATCATTAACTTCCCTAAACTGCTTTAGTTGTATTTTACCACTAAAGTTTTGCTCATGAGGTAATCAATTATACCCGTTCTCAAACCAAAACAACGTGTTTACAGCTGAAACTTCTATCATAATGTTCTACATTCTTATAAAAGAACATGTTAACTCTTGACTGGTCCTCTGTCCACAGTTTAAATTCTACTAATTATTTCCATCATTTCATACTAGATTGCTTATTTCCTCTCTAGCACAGACATGAACTATCAAAAGGCAGTAAGCCCAGCAATATTATTGACAGTAAGGCAAGCAATACTGATTTTCACTTTTTTTTTTTTTAACAACAAAGATGTCAACTAAGAAAGTGCATGTATTGCTTTTGCTGCAATATATATATATATATATATATATATATATATATACATTATAGTACTATAATACCATACTATGCCTGTTTAATTTCATTACTTCATAATGTATTGTAAAGTACAGAATAGAGTGATCATATCCAGCCTGACACGTCCCTGCATCTCAGCTGTGATATCATAGCATTTAATCATGTAAACATCACTCCTATGGCCCATGAACTGTCAGCACAGCCCCATGTTATAGACTGGCTTACTAAGTCTGTGCCCAGTATATATTTCCTTAAACTGCATTTTACATCACTTTTTATCAGCTGATTTATGTGATGTTATTTTCCTGTGTTCTTTTATTCATCCAGCTTATTTAAGAAATAATGAATAGGATGGTTAATTTCTCATCTTTATTGATCCTTGCTTTTATTAACATTCATCTCCTTGTCATAATAAGGAACAAGCATGCAGTATAAATAATAACATCCTGGCATGGCAAGAAAACAGGAATAAAAATCTGGTATCTTAGGCTTGAAATGGAATGGCATATATCTGCCTGTCAAGAGGCAGCAATTACTCCAAAATACAAAATAATACACAGCTCAGTATTTTCACTTCTTTTCTGTGCTTCAGTATTTAAGAGCCTCAAGTGAAATCTGTCTTGAATTCATTTACTATTACAAAACCAAAAACAGTGCAAGGTTGTAATAGATAAAAAAATGTTAAACGCAAATGCACTTGAATGCATTAGTAATATTAGCCTCCAGCTTTATTTTGCTTTAAGACCTCGGGCTCTTATAAGAGTATCAGAAGTATGGTTTTAATCTGTTGCAGTGAGAAATTGATATTTAAACATGTTTTAAACTGATTAGACACTATCTGGAGTCCATAGGCTTAGCACTTGTATAACATGACCTATATCAGCAAAGCAGTTTGGCTGGCTGATAATGTCCAGGAAGGAGTTAACTGTGTATTCTCAAACAGAAGCACAAAGTGTACCATATCATACCCAAGCTTGTAATGTAGAATTCAGTATAAGATAATAACCAGGGTTACATTATATACTTATCACACAAGCATGTATTGTAAATTAAATTTAATACATTATTGGAAACTAGGAAGCCAACACACAGAAAACAAAAGATTATATAAAAGGATAATCTAAAAATACACATCTGATATAATCAGTTCCCTTTAAGAAATGAGGCATTTATAAGTTGATCATGAAGACTTGTTTCAGACTCAGAACAAAATGATGTACAGTTTAAATACCACAATATTTCTGTTGAAGTAATACAATGAAAATATTAGATTTCCTTACACTGTATCCAAATTCATATATATACAACACTACAATAAAAACAGTTAGTGTTTCTAGTGATAACTGATAAATTTTAACATAGCTTAATTAGATGTGGCTTGTGTGTCATACATCAGGAAAGTAAGATTACTGCCAATATCACAGCCCTGCAAAGGTGCAGTATCTTGTTTCCTTCAATGCCTGCTAAAAGTGCAGGCAAGCTTTCCAGCATCTAAGTGACATCTATTCACTGAAAGTTTCTAAGACAATGATATAATAAACGCATTCCAATATATAAATTGCTTGACATGGGCTGTTTATGTAAGTGACAAAAAACTAGAGGAACAAATAGCTTTAAAAGATACCCTAACATGAACCTTCATACATGAAACACATGTACTACTGCAGTTCTGCAGTACCTTTGTCCAGCATCACTCCCGAAAGATCCCATCCTCCGAGCTGATAACAGGGGGCTGACCACAAGGATACCACTGGATGTCATTGGGAGCCGTTTTACATATGAGTCATCATCCGAGGTTGTCTTCAGCTTAGCTCCAGCCATCCTGTTTGCTCAAGGATCTTTCTACTTCCCTGTGTTTTCTTCTTACCATCACACTTATATAGCTATCTTACTGCATACTCTTTGAGTGGAGCTGCAGGCATGTACCATCTGAATATCATTTTACCCTATACTGAGGTACAGAATGGAACATTCCTGCTACATACTCTCTCTTTAAAAAAATGCTAAACTAACATAGTACATGCTTCCTATTAAAGAAAACGGAAATTATACAGCAAACTGGTGATCAGGAATGTTTCAATGCAGTGCAGTCCTACATAAAGTGCTTTTCCAGATTAATGTTCACTGTTTACCTCATTAACAGTTACTTACAATATTTAATTCATTAGATCAGTAATACAATAGCTTTCCCATTACCTATTTAAATATATAATTCTATAATAACTACACAATACAATAACTGCAATAAAGAAAACAAAGATAAGTAAAGGTAGCATTGCAGAGGGCTTATAAAAGCACTGCCGTACCCGAATCTTAACAAATATTGGTGGGACTTGCTGTTCATAAGGAAACTGCAGACTTAATTCAGCAAGTGTTTTGACTTCAGCTGAAACATATTCGAAGCATCATGGGACTGTGCATATATGTGAGATTTGCAGGAGTGTGAATTTCCATAATTAGCAAGCAAAGCTCTAAGAAACAAATTGGATACATGCATAGCTTGTCATAGTCCTGTCAGACCATATCTTTAAATAGCTACATTGCATTAAACTTGAGAAACACTTTAAAAGACAGTTAATTAAATAGTTTCTTAATGTAGGTAAAAATGTTTCAATTACAGTAGGACTGTCTACAGTTAACAAAATAGGCAAAGAAGACAGCATGTGTAAATGGGACTTTTTTTTACACATTCATTCATTTGTTCATCAGGTTGTAAAATAATCAATAAACCCTGAAACAAAATTAAGGGAATGAAAAATCTACCGTCATGCTCATTGCATCTGTGCTATTTTTCAAGTAAATAAGTGTAACCTAAGTTACAATTGAATCAAAACACACTTTGAATACCTGTAATGGTAGAGTGATATTCTCTGGTCCATAAGCGTGCTACACAAGAACCAAATGTCTGCCTTCCACCTACTATATCCAAAAATATATATATATATATATATATATATATATATATATATATATATATAGTTTCATCTGAAACATCATAAGCCTGAAGCCTGAAAAATCCTGAAAAAAAAAAAAAAAAAAAAAATCCTGAAAACTCAAAATCCTGAAAGCCCAAAATCCTGAAAAACAAAAAAATGAAAACACAAAATAGACATACTGATGTCATGTCATTGTGGCTTTGCTATTGTTAGCCCTGTTGTTGTAGGGTTGGGGGTGGGGGGGTTGGTTTGGTTTTTATTTTAGGGCTTTTAAGGTTTTAGGCAGTTAGGTTAGGTTAGGTTTAGTTAGGCAGGTTAGGCATGTAGGGGGCTGGCTTAAAAGGTGGGGTTAGTTAGGGTTTTAAGTGAGTTAGGTTTAGGTAGTGGTCAGGTGAGTGTTAGGGTCTTTTATAGTAGGAGTTAGGGGGTTAGGGTAGTTGTCAGTTGGTAGATATTAGTGTCTTTATAGTGACAGATTTTGTTTTTCAGTTTTTTGGTTTTTCAAGTTTTTTTTCAGGATTTTTTTTTTTTTCTTTTTTTTTTTTTGTTCTGAATTTTCTTCCATTTTTTGTTTTCAGTTGATTTTCAGGCTCAGGCTTCACATAGAGACCAAAAATATATATATATATATATATATATCCTGCCCCTCTGTGCTCATTCACCTTGATTGCTATACATTCATAATACCTTGGTGTGAAGCAACTATTATTATAATTCAGAATAAAAACTGTTATGCCCAACCCCACCACAGCCTGAATAAATAACATACACTGCGGTGGTATGCTGACCTTCCCAATGATATTTCGATTTTTTGGGAATCATTTGGTATATTTTTACCAACATACTTTAATCTACATTTATTTTAGTTGTGGTTATTTGACCTGTTCAACAGACATTCTGTTTTCACAATACTAAAAACTGCAGGCAATTACCCCTGCAGCCAGTTAAATAACACTTTCTAAGACATTATTTCAATGAATGAATGAGAGTTGTATGAATGAGAGTACAGCCTCACAGGGGCCAATTCATTTAAGTCAGCAGGCAGAAAGACTTGGTAAGATACAAAGGTCTGTGCTGACTACTAGCTGGCCAGCGTGGAAGTGTGTTGGAAAGGTAGGGTTTAAAGGGGGGAAGGTATCATGAATAGGTAAGGGAAGATGATGTTATCAGATTCATTATATTACTGGGCTAGGATGCCTATAATATTGGGTCTATATTATTATCTGGAAGTCTGACAATATCGAACCTGATATTGTCGACACGAGAATAGCGAAAGCACAGAACATCGAATGTTTAAACAGAAGTCGCCGTAAGGGGAGATTTCTGTTTACTTCAATGTAGTGCGGTCTCAGAGTTGGTATATTTAAGTAGCGGGGGGGTGTGGGGGATGCAGGGGGGCTTGCCCCCCTGCCTACACCCTTTAGTTTATTTTTTTTGTTTTGCTAATATTTTTGTAGGGTTTCGACATTTTAATAATTTGATCTTTAGTGATTCCCTGGACTCTCCAAGTATACAATGTGTGCCATGGACAGAATATAACACAACAGAACATCTATACAAAACACAGAAAAATATGTGCCATAGGCAGAACACAACATTTCAACACATTATAGTCACAACATGTGCCATGGACAGAACATAAAATCTACGCACAGCACAGTCACAATGTGGGCCATGGACAGAACATAGCCAAACACAGCATCTATACACAACACAGAAAACTATGTGCTAAGGGCAGAACACATCATCTACACATGGCACAGGCACAATAGGTGTCATGGACAGAACACAAAATCTAGGCATAGCATAGTCACAATAGGCGACATGGACAAAACACTAAATCTAGGCAGCACATAGTCACAATAGGAGCCATGGACAGAACACAAAATTTAAGCATATTCAAAATGACATGGAAAGAACACAACATCTACACACAGCACAGCGCAGTTTATACAAATGAACACATCAGGAGTATTCGGAACAAGGATATGAACTTGAATTTATCAGTACACTGTGACAAGCAGGTACATCACTTTCACAATCTCAGCAGTGCAGACAAACTCCACTAACAGAGCTCTGGGCATATGAGATGATGCCATGCGTGTCAGTTGTAATAATATGGATTGCACTATGTCAGACAGTAAGTGTGTGATTCATCAAAAGGTGCACAATGGTCAGCTAGCATTTTGTACTATATTGGTACTCTACAGTGGGCTTATCTATGAATAGTCTACCCAAGCTGTATGACAGTATAGAAAGTGTCACATTTAACAGTAAAGAATAATAAGATACCTGTACAACTCTCAAGGATCTATATAATCTGATAAGCTATTCACTAGTTAATGACATTAGAAGACTGCACTGCAAATTCTTAGAAGATGAAAACTTAACCCTGACCCTCTCCCTAGTATGAGAAGTAGCGATATGTGTTTTTTTTTTTTCATTTTGCTAACTGGATAACTGCTCTAATCATCAGAGATATTATCATAAGACTAGTGATATATATATATATATATATGTGTGTATATATATATATATATATATATATATATATATATATATATATATACACACACACATATATATATATATATATATATATATATATATATATATATATATACACACACACACACACACACATATATATGGGTCCCCTTTAAAAATCTAAAACCCATAACATCTAATTTCATAACATTGAGACCAGAACTTCTAAAACCCATAACATTGAATTTCATAACATCTAACAGGACAAATCACATGAAAATAACACCCCCTCCACATATAATGACATATAATGACACCAAACTACCGAACACACTTTTTACTACATTTCTGCAGGGGGAGCATGATACAGTGGGATTAGGAAATTAACTTTTTCCCCACTGTAGTTTGATCTTGGAGTTGGTATATTTAATTTGGGGGGGATGTAGGGGGGGCTTGCCCCCTGCAGAAACATAGTAAAATGTGTGTTTGGTAGTTTGGTTTCATTATACCTGGAGGGGATGTTATTTTCTTGTGATTTGTAGTGTTAAATGTTATGAAATTGGATGTTATGGGTTTTAGATGTTTCAAAGTAGACCCATGTGTGTGTGTGTGTGTGTGTGTGTGTGTGTGTATATATATATATATATATATATATATATATATATATATATATATATATATATAAAAAATGAGAACATGGAAAAATCTAGAATAATATGCCGATTTATACTACACATTACATAACCTGCAAAGAGCAATGTAGACCTGTGCAGTATGAGGAATGAGGAAAGGGTAGTTCTCTCACAGCGATGAAAAGGGAAAAGGAAATACATCTCCAAAATGACAGCAGCAACTGCCCAAGTGAGTGAAATGGATGTCATTGTTCATCAAACAACATAGCTAGGAAATTAAACTTTTCCTAGCTATATTGTACTTAATGAAGTAGTAACCAGCACAGCCTTTTTACAGCTATAGAATAAAGATTTCAAACCTAATTTCCACTCACTGCATTTAAGAAATCTACATAGCTTTATGGTGGATACTTAGATTCCTTCTGAAAACATGTAGGTCAATAGAATATACTAAACTGCTCACATCTATATATATCTGTATATATGGCTATGGTTACTTTGGTCAAAACTCCTGCATGTTGACATCTGTTAGGATGAAACACTGATTGACAAAGCGGATAACTGACAGATGTGCAAGATCAACAGTCTCTGGAGTTGGTTAATAAGATGCTTGCCAATGATTGCACAATCTCGGAGTAACAACATATTATTACTAGGGGGTGAGGGGGGGGGGTTCAAGAATGCTTGCCACCTGCAAAAAAAATTTGTCTTGTCTTTAATATTTATTTTTTTTCCATACAGCACAGATTTTCCTTGTACATGCTTAGTGGATTTTTGACCTTGTGTGGTCGACATTATTGTTGAAGTTTCGGTGTGTTGATCAATTTAAGTACTCCCACGAATGTGCATATACACACACACATATATATATATATATATATATATATATATATATATATATATATATATATAGATATATATATATATGTAGACATATATCCACACACACACACACACACACACACTATTTATGTGTCTCTCTCTGTATATGTGTATATATATATATATATATATATATATATATATATATATATATATATATATATATATTTATACTTATATGTGTGTGTGTGTGTGCGTGTGTATGGGAGTTACTGAAAACTCGAATTTCATATGGTCGAGACCATATGATCGAGTTTTCAGGAACTCAACACTGAAGAAGAAATAATAATAAAAAAAAAACAGTAATAAATATCATAGGAGGAAATAAATTCTCCTCACCACTACTAAAGACACCAAGGGTAGACAAATGAACAAAGAAAAAAGACCTTAGGTGTCATCCACAGCTTCAGGCTTCAGACTGTTAAGACACAATTTATTAATCACTTAAAAAGTGAGGTTGACAGGATGTAAACTTCACTAGAATATGATGAACTGAAAATAGTTAAATATCCAAGCAGTTGTCATCCACAGCTTCAAACTTCAGGCTGTTAAAACTCAATTTATTGAAAGCTTAAAAAGTGAAGCTGACAAAATGAAAACTTCACTCAAGTACTGAAATGATTAGCCTAGTAATTAACATCCACAACTTCAGGCTTCAAGTTGTTAAAGCACAGTTAATAGAAGCTTGGTAAGCAAGGCTGACAAAAACATATACTTTACTGTAGTGTAAAAAGCTGATGAAATTGTCCAAACGATAAGCGCTTTTGGCAGATGCCTTCTTCAGATCAAATGAAAGTGTGGTTAGCTCTTCCTGTTTATAAAGGAAACACAATCAAGAGCTGGTAGCTAATTGTCTTTGGTGTTCTTAAAGGCACAGGACAAAAATAAATGTTCAAAGTGGAGATTTGTCTCCTATAATGTAGTTCAATGTTAAAAATGCTAGAATCATGTATTGATGTTTGGTGGGTTTCTTCTACATTTTAGAACAGGTCTGAGATGTACTATTGTATTGAGACCTGGGGGTCGATTGGCTCTAAAATTATTGATCCGAAAGATCTCTCTCAATTCTGTCCTGTTATGGACATCTCCTTACCTGATGTTTTGGGTGACCACTTCCACAGCTTTAAACAAGAAATTATGCGTAGGATGGACCAATACGTGTGCTGCTAAGGCATTATGTGGAACTTTCTGATCAATGTCTCTGACATGTCGTAGAATGCGATCCTTTAGTCGTTGGACAGTTTTACCAAGGTAAAAAGCTTGGCACTTGCGACAGGTAGCCAAATAGATTATGTAGCTAGTAGTACAATCAGCATAAACATCGAAATGAAAGTTACGTCCAGATACTGGATGAAGAAAAGTGTTACTAGTATCCAAGTAAGGACAAGCTTTGCATCTGCAGCATTTGAAAGTATCTTTGTGGTCTGATAGTGGACCACCATGTTTAAAGCCATCTTTATGGCATAGTAATCTCTTGATATTCTTTTTATTCTTGTTAAAAAAATCTGGGCCTCTCTCCAACGATGTTCTTTATTTTGTCATCCGCTGTCAGAATCGGCCAAAATTTCCTGATCACTTCACAGACCTGTCGATTGTCTGAACTGTAAGTAAGCATACATCTAAGTTGTTGAGGTGTTGTGTCATTAGACTGTCTTCGTGATGCTTGTTCAGACCTCTTTGAGTAATAAGGTTGACCTTTTTGCTTTTTATAGGCTTGCACCTGTGAAATTGGTGGAAAATTATTTTCCTGGTAAGCCCTATCCTTCAAATATCTACGTAGATTGGATTGCTCTTCCAAGAATTCCTCCTCATCAGTACAAAGTCTTGAGTCTCTTAAGATTTGATTGTCAAAGATATTATCAAAAATATGTCTTGGATGCATGCTCTGCTTGTGTAAGAAATGATTTTGCCAGGTCTCTTTCCTATGCACCTCAGTAGAGAGACCTTGAATTGGATGTAAACGTATCTTAACATCCAAGAAATCTATGACTGAGGATGAGTGTTTCATTTTGAACTCAAGGAAGTCAGTGCTGTTGTTAATAAAGCTGACAAAAAATCCAATTGGTCAATACCTCCTTTCCATAAACAAAAAACATCATCCACAAATCGCCCATAATAGACAAGTTCATTCTTCCAGATATTTCCATCACTGAAGATTGTTTTAAATTCTCACTCAGCCAAGACCAAGTTTGAATGACTGTTGGCACATGGAGTTCCCATGGCCACACCCCAGGTTTGCAAATAAAAGGTATCTCCATACATAAAGATGTTATTCTCAAGGTTCTCAAGGACTAATTCAGAGAACAAAGAGGTTCCATTGTTAAGTTATGCCTAATCAGAAAATCATGTAAGACCCTCAGGCCATACTCATGGGGGATCACAGTAAAGAGACTGGTTATGTCCATAGTTACAAGTAGAAGGTTATCAAAACCATCCAGAGACTTAACAGTGGAGAACAAGTCTTTCAAGAAGCTGCCTGTATCCTTTAGGACAAAGCTTTCTTGAGTTCATTTTCAACATACATAGATATGGATTCAGTGATCCTTCCTCTCCCAGAGACAATGGGCCATAAGGGAGGGTCCAAAAGATCTTTATGTATCTTAGGTAATCCACCAATGCTGGGAAACATAGGATGAGTTGTTTCAAAAAATTCATATAAATCTTGACTGATCCTTCTTTCCATCAATAGATCATAGGTGCTCCCTCTGATACGTTTAATTCTCTGATTTACTTCTTTCTTACTCAATTTGCAATAAGTCATGTTGTCATCCAACATCAGTGAAACTTTATTACGATACCAGTCTGCATCCATCACTGCTATGCAGCCACCTTTATCTGCTGGTTTAATCACCAAGCTGTCTGTCCTTCTCAACTGTTGGAGAGCCTCTTTTTCTTTCCTGTTTAAATTATAGAAACAATTCTTAACTTTATCTGTTGTACCTCTCACCTTATTTATCTCATCCTCACACAATTTCATAAAAAGTTCTACTTCAGGAGGATTAACTGGAGTAAATAAACTCAATTTCTTATAGGTCTGCTGTTCTTTCATAGAACCTTCTCCAAAAATACATTTCAGGGACACGTTCCTGCAAAACAACCTAACATCCATCATGAATTCATTCACATCAGAAGAAACGGCTGGAATAAAACTCAGCCCCTTGTTTAACTGGCTGATAACATCAGGATCCAGTGTGGTCTTAGATAAGTTGACTACTAAGTCATTACCCCCAATATTTAGTCCACAAACTTCTTCTGTTTGTGTTCTTGACTCTGCGTCCTCTGTGGCCTGTACGAATTCTCCCTCACAAAAACCGGCAACGGCCAGTTTACTGGTAGGTGTGTCGTTGCTTCTTTAGGTCTAGTAGCACAATTAATGGTGGTGTTGGAATTACTACCATCATTGGTATCGTTAGCACCAGTACCTCCCAGATCCCTGATGACAATATCAGTGCTGACAGTAGGTACCTCCTCTCCTGTAGATAAAGTCGAAGAGGGAAGAGAAGTTGATGAGGTAGTAGTAGTTCGAGAAGGATGCAAAGTGTTAACAGTCTCTTTTACAGCCAAACCTTGTATGGCTTTCCTTTGTTTGGTAGTTGAAAAATGGGGACGTCCTCGACTAGTATTGTCCTCTCTAGGCCATTCAAAGATATGACCGTTGGTAAAATCCCTATGATCTCGATTCAGTTTACCCATTTCTTGTAGTTTAAGCTTATTATCATAAGTGTTTAAGTTCACTTGTAACTGTTCAATCTGGCTTAAATGTTGGTCCTGCAAATCACAACATTCCAGTTCTTCTTATTTTTTAGAAATAAAGGAGGAAATTTGTTCTTCAGGTTTAAAAAAATCGATGAGCAGCCTCATATATTTTTTGACTAGTTTCCAAATTGATCCTTTGCCATTGAGCTAACAGCTCTGGATAAGTGTTTCCATAGGAGGGAAGGCATTTAACTCTCATTCCTCTTAGTACTATCTGATGAAATAGGCAAGCTTACAAATGGAAGCATTGCCATTGAAGCCTTTTAAGGCGATAAGCAGCATTTTCTACTTCACGAAGCGTGTCAGAAAAACTAGCATCTACTACAAGGTTTGTAGTATTAGGTGCTAAACAATCACTACTAAAATTAATAGTTAAAAGTGGATTTGCAATGTCTCTAGAAAAAACAGGAAAATTGCATGATTTTGCTTTCACTGCTACTCCTGTTTGCCCTTCTGCCATGTGTAGAGTGGGAGAAACAAACGACAAAACAGGAAATAAATTCTCCTCACCACTACTAAAGGCACCGAAGGTAAGCAAATGAACAAAGAAAAAAGACCTTAGGTGTCGTCCACAGCTTCAGGCTTCAGACTGTTAAGACACAATTTATTAATCGCTTAAAAAGTGAGGCCAACAGGATATAAACTTCACTAGAATATGATGAAATGATAATAGTTAAATATCCAAGCAGTTGTCATCCACAGCTTCAAATTTCAGGCTGTTAAAATTCAATTTATTGAAAGCTTAAAAAGTGAAGCTGACAAAATGCAAACTTCATTGAAGTACTGAAATGATTAGCCTAGTAATTAACATCCACAACTTCAGGCTTCAAGTTGTTAAAGCACAGCTAATAAATGCTTTGTAAGTAAAGCTGACAAAAACATGTACTTCACTGGAGTGTAAAAAGCTGATGAAATTGTCCAAACAATAAGCGCTTTCGGCAGATGCCTTCTTCAGATCAAATGAAAGTGTGGTTAGCTCTTCCTGTTTATAAAGGAAGCACAATCAAGAGCTGGTAGCTAATTGGCTTTGGTGTTCTTAAAGGCACAGGACAAAAATAAATGTTCAAAGTGGAGATTTGTCTCCTATAATGTAGTTCAATGTTAAAAATGCTAGAATCACGTATTTATGTTCGGTAGGTTTCTTCTAGATTTTAGAAAAGGTCTGAGAGGTACTATTGTATTGAGACCTGGGGGTCGATTGGCTCCAAAATTATTGATCCAAAAGATCTCTCTCAATTCTGTCCTGTTATGGACATCTCCTTCCCTGATGTTTTGGGTGATCACTTCCACAGCTTTAAACAAGAAATTATGTGTAGGATGGACCAATACGTGTGCTGCTAAGGCATTATGTGGAACTTTCTGATCAATGTCTCTGACATGTTGTAGACTGCGATCCTTTAGTCGTTGGCCAGTTTTACCAAGGTAAAAAGCTTGGCACTTGTGACAGGTAGCCAAATAAATATATATCATGTTTGTATGGGGGCAAGACCCCCTGCACCTTTCCTACCTAAAAATGTTATTTCCGTGATTGCACTGTAGTGAGGAAATGGGAAATCTCCTGTTCTGTGCTTCTGCATATAGTGCAAAACAGGAGATTTCCCTTTCCCCATTGTAGTGTGATTTCTGAGTTGGTATATTTAAGTAGGGGGGGTGGGGATGCATGGGAGCTTGCCCCCTGCATAAATGATGTGTGTGACGTCTTTTTTTTTGTGGTTTGTTTTTTAATGTCGAGTTTCTGAATAGTCGATCATATGGTCTCAGCCATATGAAAGTCAAGTTTTCAAAAACTCAACATTCTCCACTGGATCCGTGTGTGTGTATGTATATGTATATATATATATATATATATATATATATATATATATATATATATATATATATATATATATATATGTGTGTGTGTGTGTGTGTGTGAAGTCTACTTTGTTTGGTCAAAAACACATTTGGTTGAAATTCACTTGACTATTTAGTCAAAACTCATTTTGTCGAAAGTTATATATGGCCTTTTCCCCACTGTAACGCGATTCTTGAGTTAGAATATCAAGTAAGGGAGGGTGTGTGGGGCACAGCCCCCACATTGGGAGGTGTGGCGGGTGTAGCTCCACACATATTTCAAATGTTTTAAACCATAGACATGTATAGTGGCAAATGCAATAAACAACCTTTTCCACAAGACAATACAACCTCAAACTATGTGGATTGCTATGCCCCCCCACACCCTAATGTTGGAGGCTGTGCCCTTCACCCCCCTTTACTTTATATTCTAACTCCAGGATCACAATACAGTGGGGTAAAGGCCATATATTACTTTCGACCAAATGAGTTTTCAGTGAAGTGAGCTTTCAGTCAAGTGTGCTTAGTGAAGTCAGTTTCGACCAAATGTGTTTTCGACCAAAGTAGACCTAAATATATATATATATATATATATATATATATATATATATATATATATATATGGGTCTAGGACACATGCTTGACTAGCATATGTCCAAATCACAAAACATCGAACACACATACACGAAAGCGCGTAACATTGAAAAGTGCGTCCGTGTATGTGTAGTTCAAAAAAAAATCTACATTTCTAAAAGGGGGCTTTGCCCCCCTGTGCCCCCCACACCCCCCTACTTTATTATTCTCACTCTGAGATCACACTACAGTGGGGAAAAGGGAATTTTCCCTTACCTGTACTGTAGTCCGATCTACGAAACAGGCACACATACACGAAAGTACTTGTCGATGCTAAGCACTTCTGTGTGTGTGTTCGATGTTTTGTGATTCTGACATATGCTAGTAGAGCATGTGTCTGGATCCCATATATATATACATATATATATATATATATATATATATATATATATATATATATATATATATATGTATATATGTATGTGTGTCATCTACCTTTGCATTTGCTCTCTAGTTTATGCTGAAAATTTTATTTTATTTTATTTTTAATTTTCCTTTGTTGACCAGGTTAGTCACAAGTTATTTGTCTCTTTCAAGGGAAGACCAGAGATAACATTTATACTTCTCCTTCTTCTTCTTCTTTCGGCTTTTCCCAGTTAGGGGTCGCCACAGCGGATCACCTTGTCTGCTCATGATTGGCAGTGGAGTTTTACAGTGTCGAGTTGCCAGCCCGACGCCCAACCTTCCACAGACTCACACCTAGGGCCAATTTAGAGTGTCCAATCCACCTACAGCATGTCTTTGGGATGTGGGAGGAAACCAGAGCACCCAGAGAAAACCCATGTGACCACAGGGAGGACATGCAGACTCTGCACAGAAGGCACCCCAGCCGAGGATCAAACCGGAGAACCTCTTGCTGTGAGGTGGCAACACTAACTGCTGCACAACCATGGCCACCCTGAGAGAGATAACATTTATACTACTAGGAGATATCTGGCCAGAGTACAGGGAAACTTCCCCTAATTGTTATGGCACTCACAGTGTGCGCAGCTAATGAGTGTAAGTGCCCATTCCATTTCTAGTGCAATGGTAGCTGGGAGAAAGGTGCACAAACATGGAGGATGATCAGAGGGGAGTTGAGGTGAATGTTGGCTCTGTGTTGTTGTTTGGGGAGAAGGAAGAAAGACAGTTCATGAAAGACAGTGCTCTAAAGGGAGTTATTTGAGAAGTCAAGACATGAAGTTCAATATGAAGGATTGTAATTACAGCCCTCTAGTCAGGAGGGTTGCAGGATGATATATTAAATGACTTAATGTAACAGAGTCAGCCAGAAACAAAGAAATAACTATCATGGGGTGATATGATGGAAAGAATACACCAGGAGGAAGGAAAGAAAATGCAGAAAAGATCATTTGCAGAGGTCATTGGTGGGCAAAAAGAAGTTAGAAGGGAGAAAAAGAAGTTAGAGGAAGTAGAAAAGAGAAAGTTCATGCTAAGGATTCAAAGTAAGGAAGTATCAGACTCAAACAAAACCAAAACACTTAGAAGAATCCCACAACTCCTCTTGGTGTAATAAAGTATTTATTGTTCACTCCACTTATTTAAAAATAAAAAAACACATTAAAATACGCCTTTGGGCCTCAGTAAATGCACATTCTATATACTTTCGAACTGAAGCTACCCCCCATCTGTTTAGTAATAGAAATGTCTAAATATTCAAGAGTGTTTCTATCAATTTTGCATGCAAATCTTAAAAATTCACTGGAATCTAATAAATAATTAACAAATTCTAAAAATCTTTCTTCTGTATCTACTCATAAAAAACACATATCGTCCAGATATCTTTTGTATAATTTCCAGGAATTAGTATACCTGGAACCTAAGATGAATTTTTCTTCCCAGAATGACAAAATAATATTTGCATAAATGGGGGCACATCTAGCCCCAATTGCAACACCTTGCTGTTGCTGGAAGAATTCACCTTCATAATGGATACAATTATTTTTTAACACAATTTCCATTAACATTAAAATCAAATAAAACTCTTTACTACTAAATTTACCATACTTCACTAGTGCTTCTTCGAACCATTTCATTCCTTCCATATGTGGGATCAAAGTGAATATGTCCGCAGTAATAAAAATCATTCCTCCCTCATACATATTCCCTTTAATATTTCTTAATAAATCCCATGCGTCCTTAACCACACCTTGTCTACTCATAGCCATTTTCTTTAATTTAGTACTTGGCCAAAGGGGCAGCTATTGACCCCTCAGATGGAACAATTGGTCTCAACGGTGAATATTGAACATTTTCGTGGACTTTTGGGATTCCAAATATAGTGGGGGTAATGGGATTATCAACATGCAAATAATTATAGGTATTCACATCAATTGTACCTTCTAGCAGTAAATCATTCAGTGCAAATTCTACTTTCTTATTGCTATATTAATTTCATTTATGGAAACTCTTCTATATTTTGAGGGGTCTTCTAAATTTTTCCATAATCTTTGCCTCATAAATTAAATTATCCATGATAATAGCACCCCCACCCTTATCTGGCCTCATAACCCTTACTGTTTTATCTTGAATTAATTCCTTAAGTAATATATTTTCTTCTCTAGATAGGTTAAAACCTATCCTATGTTTATTAATTTCAGTCCTTAGTTCCGTTTCCATCAAGGCCTCACAATCTTTTAACTGGGGTGTAGGGGTGGGTTAAAAGTGCTCCTCCTTTTTAATTCCATATCCATTTTTAGATTCAATTCCTGACCAAAAAAGAGTTTCAAAATTTTCTTTCTAAGGAATAATTTTAAGTCTATAAGCACTTTACTAATGTTTGCTTTATTCTTAGGAATGAACTTAAAACCTTTTGATAGTAAATTAAAATGTGTCTAATTTATTTCTTTACTACTATAAATATAAATGTTAAACCTTTTAAAACTACATATACTACCATCTTGCTCTAGAGTGTTGTTGACTGTTAGGGGTTCTGTCTGTTTTCCAATGGGGAAATCTCCTGCCCTCCCATACTGTAATTGTAATGTATCCTTTCTGACAGTCTTAAAGGGGGGGAACTCTAAAGGGTTTTGCAAGTCATACATATGTTCATTATTTTCTACATTATAACTTGCCCCTTGGTCCTGTTCTTTCCCCATAACCAAATCTACTGTCCTTAGTTCTATTAAATTCCTTAGGTTTAGGGTAATGTGTCTTCTTACTGTATTCTTTCATGTCCCTATCAATTTTCTTACTTTTCCTCACATAGGCATTCTTAATTTTAACCTCTGTGTTCCTTAAAATGTCAAAATATTTATTTTTCTCTTTATCCACTGTGAACAATACGTCAGTCATAATCTTATGGTTAACTTCATCTAATTTCCCACACATCACTTCCATCTCCCTTTCATTTTCTCTAATAATGGCCTTGAGAATTTCAAAGCCACAATTTTCAAATATTGGTATTAATTCTTTATGGAAATCTGTCCCCTGTTTAACTTTATTTGGATACTTACAAATTCTTAATCACTTTGGTACAATTTTAAGCTTTAAACATTCAGTTAAATAAACATTTTCCATCTCTAAATTCTTGTATTTAAACAGCAAATCATCCAAAACATTTAAATTGTGTACTTAAGTTATATTAACATCCTGCTCTACACTTATATTAACAGGTTCTCTGTCATTAAACCTGTATTATGTAGACAACAAGGTTTTAAACTCATTATTATACATTGTATTACAACTGGTACTGTCCATGTGCTTCAAACTAATGTTCTGTGCTCCATTACTGTCAAAATCCACTTCATTCTCATCAAAAACATCTGGAAAGCCATCGCAAACAGCTCTGGACCCATTATGACTATTATTTCCATTACACTGCTTTCCCATTGATATTTTGAGGCCTTGATGGAAAAGGAACTTAGGACTGAAATTAATAAACATAGGATAGGTTTTAACCTATCTACAGAAGAAAATATGTTACTTAAGGAATTAAGATAAAACAGTAAGGGTTATGAGGCCAAATAAGGATGGGGGTGCTATTATCATGGATAATTTAATTTATGAGGCAAAGATGATGGAAATTTTAGAAGACACCTCAAAATATAGAAGAGTTTCCATAAATAAAATTAATATAGCAAATAAGAAAGTAGAATTAGCACTGAATGATTTACTGTTAGAAGGTACTATTGATGTAAATACCTACAATTATTTGCATGTGGATAATCCCATTACCCCACTATATGTAGAATCCCAAAAGTCCACATACACGTTCAAAATCCACCATTGAAACCAATTGTTGCATCTGAGGGGCCAATAACTGCCCCTTTGGCCAAGTTTTTAGATACTAAATTAAAGAAAATGGCTATGAGTGGAAAAGGAGTGGTTAAGGATGCATGGGATTTATTAAGAAATATTAAAGTGAGTATGTATGAGGAAGGGATAATTTTTAATACTACGGACATAGTGGACCTATTCACTTCGATCCCACATATGGAAGGAATGAAATGGTTCGAAGAAGCACTAGTGAAGTACGGTAAATTTAGTAGTAAAGAGTTTTATTTGATTTTAATGTTAATGGAAATTGTGTTAAAAAATAGCAATGAGGGGCAAGATGTGTCCCCATTTATGCAAATATTATTTTGTCATTTTGGGAAGAAAAATTCATCTTAGGTTCCAGGTATACTAATTGCTGGAAATTATACAAAATATACTTGGATGATATGTGTGTTTGTATGGGTAGATACAGAGGCAAGATTTTTAGAATTTATTTATTTATTAGATTAGAGTGAATTTTTAAGATTTACATACAAAATTGATACAAACAAGTTTGAATATTTAGACATTTCTATTACTAAAGAGATGGGTAGCTTCAGTTCAAAAGTATATAAAATGTGTATTTACTGAGGCTCAAAGGGGTATTTTAATGTGTTTTTTATTTTTAAATAATTTGAGTGAACATTAAATACTTTATTACACCAAGAGGAGTTGTAGGCTTCTTCTAAGTACTTTGGTTTTGTTTGAGTTCATTTTTATAGTTGGAGCACCGTAGCCCAGTTTGTTTGCTGTTAAGGAAGAATCAGAGATGGACAGGTATGAAGTTTGGGAAAAAATGATTGTGCCCTTAGGGATAAGGACACAGGAGGTAAAAGTCTTCATTTTAATAAAGAAAATATACTTTTTGTGACATTTTTGAGGCAGCTGAAGTTTTAGAAATGTTCTTGACTAACTATGAAAAGAAAGAAGAAAGGTATCTATGGAATAAATATGTTTTTCAGACTTTTCTTCTGAAAAATGGAAAAAAGTTAATATACAGTTCCAAACTGAAACCCAAAGAAAGAATATTAAGAAATATTTATTAAAGTATTATTGTAATGAAGTGAAAGGTGTTTCTAAAGTTATAGGTAATACAGGATTAGGGACAGGGTCTTGGGACTGTAATGTGATGTTAAAAATGGAAAATGTCACAATATTACACACTCCCAGTATGATAAATGTTGATGGCAACAGGGCTGTGGTTAATAATGGAGACAACTCAAAGCATGTTTGTTTTTTGGTGGGGATGAGGGACATTTTGTAAATAATTGTGAAAAAAGATGTTATTTATGCAAGTAAACTGGTCATAATGCTATAAATTGTGAAAAAGTGTGTTTTAAATGTAAGCAGACAAGACATGTATACATGGATTGTGAGAAAGAAGAGAGTGATATACAGGAGAAAGAACAATCAAAGCAAGAGGAAGCCTAAGAATAGGGAATAGAAACTAATGAGTTAGATCAAGAAGAAGTGGTTAATACACAAAAAGTGGATGAGGAAAGAAGTAGTAGGACAAGTTAGTGATGGCGAAGAAATAAATTGGAGAATGGTTAAAAAAAAATCAATTGAGAAACGGTTTACATAGAGGAAAATAAACTTTCAAGATGTAGGCATTAAAGTTAAAAAGAATGGGAATGGATAGAAAAAAATAGTATAAATTTAGAAGGACAACAAATAATCTTAGGATCTTATCTATTAATGTTAATAGTATAAAATGTAATACGAAGGTTGGAAGTGATAGTGTGGTGTGAGATGCAAGAAGTGGATTTGAAATTACATGAAGATATTAGATTAAGTAAAGATAAATAAGAGACGGAAACATTATGGATGGAAAGTATAATATGGAATTTGGGCAATAAATATTGTTTAGGAATTGCTGTATTACACAGGAAAGGAATACATATATTACATTATACTTTAGTTAAATTAGGAAGGTTAATAGTAGTGGATTTTAGGTGGGAAAGAAAAGTGTAAAGGTTAATAGCAGTATACGCATATGTGATATATAAAGAAAGAGAAAAATGACTTCAAAGAATATGGGATTAGTTTATACTGGAATATGGATATAATAATAATGGGAGGCTTTAATTGTGATACAAGACAAAAAAATAAATAAATCGGATACGACAATATTGAAAGAGATAAATAAATGTGGAGATTTAAAGATATAGAACTTAAAAAAATACATATCAAAGAGGTATATTAGAAACAGGGAGAGATTGTTTCTTGTTATCAAAGATTATGAAGACAGTAATAGAAAAAGCAGTGAAAACAGGTTTTTCTGACCATTTAGCCATATGGACTGAGATAGATGAAAATAAAGAATATACTAAAATAGGAAAAGGAATTGAGAGTTAATGCAAAGGAATATAATGAAAAAAGGTCAAGAAGTTATAACAGGGCTTTGGAAAGATTATTTAACATTGAGAGATTTCTTAAAAACTGGTCAGAATGGTGGATAGTATTCAAAGAAAAATATAAAAGGATGTATTTAATATGGGAGCAGAGTAAAAGACAGCAGAAAGAAAAAAAAGTGTATAGAGAAATGCAAAAAGATCCTTTTGTAGAGCCTTGATAGCAATGAAAGAGTATTATAGAAGAAGAAATGTATCAGAAAAATCAAGTGAAAAATAAAGCTGTATTATATAAGCAAAGATATTTTTACAAAGAAAAAAGTGCCAACATATTTAAGTAAAAGAGTAAATAAAGACAATGGTATAAAGAGAGAGAAATGAAAGATGAAGTAGGAAAAGTTGAAAGAAAGCAGAAAAAATATAAATTCGGTAGTAAGGTATGTGAAAGAGATAGTAAAAAAGAAAGAAACAGAAAGGAAAGAACTGTATAAATTAAAGCAGTTTACACAAGAAATAAAGAAAGAAATAGGAAAACAAATTACAGTAGTAGAATTTGAGAAGGTTATAAAGGTGGTTAGTGAGAATTCAATAGCTGAACCAGATAGTATAGGATATTTAATGTACAAAGAGTTAATACAATGGCAAAAGGAAATTTTAATAAAAATATTTAATGAATGGTTAAATCAAAGTATTAAGAAATATGAATAGGTGTTATGAGATTTATTTGGAAGAAAGGGGAAAAGAAGGAAACTAAAAATTGGAGACAAGTAATGGTAAATAATAGCGATTATAAATTACAAAGGTTAGATAATATTGAATTACAGGAAATAAATAACCAACATTATTAATAGTAATCAGACAAATTAATATAAAAAAGAAAATATGTTGTTCCTCAGTGTCTCACCTTCATCAGACAACATTTACAACCAGCCATCTTAGTTTATATACTAAACAATTAATTGATTAATTACATTCAATTATGCAAAAACCTATTTAATTAAAAAGTATATATGTATATATATATACATATATCTAATATTTTAAAAAATCATCTTAAAAAATCATTTAATCACTAGTTAAAACATTTCATTAACTGTGTTCTAGTTTACAATATTAAAAACAACTTATAAAAGACATCAATAGGAAATAACTTAAAACACATACTATGTCAAGAAAACTTTATAATAAGTGAACTTGGAATTTATCCTACTCTGTTGTTCAGCAACACTTTAAATCTAAACAACATTTGCACGTGCTCACCGAAAGGTTTTGTTGGTTTGTTTTTACGCTTTTTTTATTTTTGTGAATAAATCAACTTGGGGGAGTCACTGCTTGGTTTTTGTAAAAAGAAAATATGAAGTGAAATTAATAGTAGATAATACTGATAAAGCATTTGATTCAGTAGAGCATGGCATCTTACAGCAAATAATAGAAAGCATAACTGTAATATAAAATTAAGAACATTTGTGAATCAGTGTATAAAAATCGAAAGATTAAAGTACTAGTAAATGGTTGGTTAAGTGAAGAAATAAAAATGTATAAAGATATAAAACAAGGGTGTTCAATGAGTAATAGTTAGCTTGTGATGGTAATGAAATAGTATAATAAAAGGAATAAATGAAGGAATGAAAAAGAATAGATATATATAGGAAATGAGAGTGATATATCCTATTATTATGACTTATCCAGATGATATAGTTTTAATAGCCAAAAATGGAGAAGAAATGAAAAAGGCAGTTATGAATGTGAATGACAAGTTGAGAGAAGTTGGATTAAAATTAATAAAAAAATGTAAATTTTTTGGAGATAGAAGTACTACAATTTGAAAAGCAAAGTTGGCATTGCCATGATTGCTCTCCAGGCTAGTGAAAGAGGATAAGGTATACATACTAAATCTAGAGTACTTGATAATAGTTTTCCATCTTACTCACAAACACTGGCTAATCTACAATGTATGTACTGTACCTGTGTACTATGTATGTATTCTACCTATGTTCTAAATTTCAGCTGTACACCATAAATATATTAATTACCTTTATTTTTAAATTATTTTTTTTGTTTGTTCTCTCCACTGTAACTGTTGATGTTCCGCATACCACTGTAAAAACATGTCTTTTGTAATTTGTGTGTATACTGATCATGTCTAAATAACTAAATGCATCTGCAATTTTTCTTTGTGGAGCTTTTCTCCCTGGGCCACTGCTGAAAAAGGGCCTTTTCAGTTCAGTCAGACACCCATGGTTAAAAAATGTAAAATAAAATAAATAAAAGGAAAATATCAGTAATAGGAATCAGTTTTGGAGAAGACAATATATTAAAAGAAAAAGGGGAGAAAATATTTAGAGATTTAAAAGTATATAGTATTATGTGAGGTAAGTATAATAAAAAAGTACATTTGATAAATACAATATGGATTGGAAAAGTGTCCTATATATATATATATATATATATATATATATATATATGGGTCCCATTCACAATGCCGAAATTCCAGAATGCCGACAAACATATGGCCGACATTCAGAATACTGACAATGTGAAACCGGCATCTCACTATAGTGCGGAATGGAAAGATTTCCATTCCTGCACTGTAGTGCGAGCTCAGAGTTGGTACATTAAAGTTACGGGAGTGTGGAGGGTACATGCTCGACTAGCATATGTCAGAATCACAAAACATCGAACACACATGCACAAAAGCACTTTTATTTTCCTTCCTATGGATGTACTCGAAATGTCAAGATTCTGAATGTCGCTCATATGGCTGTCAGTATTTTGGAACTTCAGCATTTCGAAGTAGATCCATATATATATATATATATATATATATATATATATATATATATATATATATATATATATATATAAAGAGAGAGAGAGACAGTTATATGAAACCTAGAGAGATGGAGAAAAAGGTTACTGAAACTATGTTTTAGTTTATTTGGGGGTCTAGATTAAATCCAGTGAAACAAGGAGTATTGTATATGGAAAAGGAGAAAGGGGGTTGGGTTTAAGAAATCCAATAGAATTTGGACTATTTGGAGCTTTATTTAATTTGTATAGAGTTTTGGAGTGGATAAACAGAAAATAATATAAGTTAGTTAAAGTATATTTAAGAAGAAATACAAAACAGAATGTGATGTAATTAAAACAAAAGAATGGAGGAATGAAGATATAAGAGCACATAAAAATACAAATATGGCAAAGGCAGAAAGCGTAAAAGAAAATAGGAAAATATTGTATAAAAATATAATGTAAAATTATTATGTGAATTCATAGAGACATTTAACAGAAAAAAAGACAAAAGCTATAAAAGAAAGAAATGAAAAGTGTAAGAAAAATATTGAATGCAAACATTTCTTATGACGATTTTTGACATGTGAGAGAGTTAAAATGTATGGGGGAAAACTAATAGAATACAAAAATGTTGAAGAATTTCATAATTATAATCAGATAAATATACATATGATCACAAATGTTTTTATGGAAGCTATAGTAAAGAATATGTTAATAAAAGAAGTTTCATATTATATGGATAACTTGGAATGAGAAACTGAATGAAATAATGTTTAACAGAAAATGGGTATTACTGAATGTAATAAGGAAAATTAAGTGGTGGTTGTATATATATATATATATATATATATATATATATATATATACGGGAAGAGGTGGTTTGTCTCAATGGATTTTTAAAGGAAATGGGAACGACCTTGAATAAAGATAAATGTAAGGGTTTGGATAATGTGAAGATTTGGGGTGTGTATTTTTCAATTAATTGTTTTTGCTGGGAAACGTTTTTGGAAAATTATGTAGTTATGATGCAATGGGAGGTTTTGCTAAAAGAAGTTAAAGAACTATATCTTCTGTGGAGGACATATAGATTAGCATTCAGGAAAAAAAAGTTTTATATGGTGAATTTTTCTATTAATGGGAAAAATAGAATATATGTCAAATGTTTATATGATCCCAGAAAAATATGAAAATCAAATGTTCATATGTTTTTAATGATGAAATATAAGGTAAATCATTATAGGATATGGCGAGTTAAAAATGCTTCAGATCAAGTAGAGTAATATTATGGAATACCCTATCCAAGCCCCCCCCCCCAAAAAAAAAATGTTTCTGGAGTACCTTTATGGCTTCATTCTGGAAGTGGTGTTATTTAGAATTTTTATGGCTTCTTTTCCATTACTAAAATGAATATGGGTTAGTAAATATGCTGACAACTCATTACTGCAGTGAAAGATCAAAGTGAAGTCCATGAATTTTTTAAGTGGACATCTGATAACGTGAAGTTCAACATATAGAAAACATATATTATTCATTTTGGTAGGAATATTATTTCTTATCTTTATGCTGCGAATAATAGATTTTTGAACTACATATAACATCAATAATTTGGGTATAAATGTAGATAGTGATTTCAAGTTTGATTTGTATCTGATGGATATCATCAGATGTTTCCTGGAAATAAGAAATAGTCTGAGAACTATTGTTTGTAGGGACAGATAAGTCCTGGTCTCTGTTTGCAATGCTATAGTAAGACCTGTAATGGAGCATGCTAGGACTGTATGTATGCATAATTCAACACAGATTGAATGAATGGAAAGGCTACAGAAATATTATACACAACAGATACAATATAAGCATTGAGGAGAAAGAGGTATAATGTTAGACATTGAGAAAGTTCTTTATTATCTATCAGCTATCAATTATTTAGGCTTGACTTATTTTTTATGTACTTGTCTATTAAGTCCAGAAGTTTAGGAGTTAGTGCTGGTATATCAAGAAACCATCAGAGAGATACTAGAAAGGGCAAATTCCTGGGGGAAATTGTTGAATGTAAAACTGGCTTCTTGTGGAGCTCTTGTCATTTTAGGGCAGGATGTTGATGGAATTCTTTGCCTTTAAAAAATGATATAAATTGGAACAGTTTCATTTTAAACTAGCATGAGGTAGGTATTTCGGTAAAATTGTATATAATACTAGGCATGCTGGAGGCAGAATCCTTGAAGGTCTACTAGGCATAGAATCTGAATTCTGGAACACCGAACACTGTGCAACGGGTGAGTTATTTCTTATATGGTTCAAGATTAAACCCAATGAAAAGAGGTGGGTTGTATATGAGTGAAGATGAAGGGGGATTAGGGTTACTAAATCCAGTTGTTTATTCTGCTTCTTTAAACTTGTATAGAGTAGTAAAGATGAGTAAAGGAAGAGAATGAGAAATTGATAGTGAGAATGTTTAAATACAACACATTATTGGAGATGGTGACAAATAAGAATAGAAAACATTTTTAATTTCTTTATTTACATATTTTATCAAGAAAAAAATACCAACATGGAAAAATATAATATAGAGAAAGAAGGAAGGATGTGGTATAATAATGTGATTAAACAATATTGTTATGTAAATACATGGGAGAATTTACAAGAAGACATGATTAAAGCCATTAAAGTAAGGAAAAAAAGTGGTGTACCCAGATAGCAGTGTGTCAGGAATTCCTATGGAGAATGTTAATAAATATCTTGCCACTTAAGGAGAATATGTCATATAAAAAGAAAGTTCAAAGTGTGTGTTTATTACGGTGGAAGGAGGAATCAAGAGAGCATGTTATTTTAAATGTTAGAGTGGTGAAGCTCTGGAAAAAAAAATTGCAAAGAATTTTCTGAGAATATTGATAAACAATATAGATATAAATATGATTATGTATGGATATTATAAGAACAATAAGAAAGAAGAGAAAGAACACATAAGAAAGGTAGATAAGAATTTATGTTATGTAATATGAGCTAATGTGAAATGGATTTTGGAAGATGTATTGCAAAAAAATTAAATTATGGTTGTGGAAGAAGGAGTGAAGGTCAATTGTGGAAGAATAGCAATGAGGATGTTAAAAGAAAAATGATAAATAGTAAAAAAAAAAAAAAATAGAAATGTATATATATATATATATATATATATATATATATATATATATATATATATATATATATATATATATGTGTGTGTGTGTGCCTGTAAATATGTACATTTTGTAAATATGTAAATAATGTTTTTATACTGTTTTAAATAAACGACCTTTACTTTTTTATAGGTGCCATGGGATTTTTTTTACATGCACCTGAGCTATTACCAACTCTACAGATGGTAACTTGTTTTACCATCTCATCTAAAGGATGACACACTTAGGAGTGCAGCATCCCATTATACTGCATTGCAGTGTCAGCAATCAATCTATATAGTGCGGGAATAGAACTTACAGCCTTCTGCACCAAAGGTGAGTGTGTTACCTGTTACATCACTGACACTGATGAAAATGATCCACAATAAACCAGTTCAGTTATAAGGTTAAGAAATGAATTAAATTAAATCCCTGAAGTCCAAAAAGAGTTTACAAGATTGGTGAATTAACAGTGATCATTTGCAGATGGGTACCAAGATTGGTGAAGTAACGTTACACAATCATTTGCAACTAGGTACTGTGTGTCTGTGACACACACCATGTTGAGTGGCACAACTTGCTACAATATGTTCATCCCTTGCTTTAATAATTGCTGAGATATACAGGGATTGATGTAAATGAGATCTGAAGCATATGCACACATATGCTACAATGCTTGACTTTCATCCTGGAAAAAATAAGATATTAACAAGAATTAGGTGGACAACTTGCTTATGTTCAAGACAGCAGGTCGATATGTTAATTAGCTGGTCATTTAAAAACTATATCTACAAGGGGAGAAACTGGTACTTTTTAACACTCAGTTATTTACTTTTTCAGTTGTCCTTGTTCTGCTTTCAAATATCATGAAAAAAAGTGTATTTATGAATGTGCCTCTATTATAAATTTAGTCTAGCTTTAAGGTTTTCTTTTTATCTGTGGTAATAGTGATATGAATAATCTAGGCCTTTGCAAAATCATCACTCATCTTGACTAAGTTCTACATTATCATATAACAGCATGACAAAGACAGTGTTAAGCATCATTCATTTAACTTAATTAATTTACTTTTTTAACAAGATAAGTTAACTCGCCTGAGACCCTTTTCAATTATAAATGCAATGCTTACCCTCTCAAATCTCCCAAATTTTACAGAATGTCCAGATTTTTGCCTCATATTTTTGATCTGTTGTTCAAAAGATTTATGGATTTCTGGCAAATCATTGAGGACTGAAGTCCATAAATGACAGACATTTGAGTTTCAGACTTCATATCCTTCAGAAAAATGCAAGCACATGTAAAAGCTGTTATTCTGTCAACTTTCTAAATATGTTAAGAGCAATGTTCAAAATCTGTCCCTGCTTTTGTTTTTGTCTGATGTTTTGTGCAAAAACATTAAAATGGTCCTAAACTATTCCTAACACCAGAATGCAATTTATTGTTTTCCATTAAGATGTAAAGCACCAGCTAGCCCACTTCACTGGCATGAAAAGTACAGAATTTTTATGCCTGTTTTATACAGATAATGTTTTGATAAGGAGTTACAGAATACACTGCTCTATAAACAATCAGCCAAATAAAATCAACCAAATGTATAAATGGTAAGTATTCAATCAGTTTTGGAGAAAAGACTGAAAAGGAAAATAGAAATCATAAATACACCTCGATAAAATCAGCATAATGAGGATGTACACACATGAGGTAATAAAATAAAAGGTAGATGAAAACCATAGAAAATACATTGTAGACTGTGATGTTGTGAACAACACAACAGGCCCATATAATAATGAATATTAGATGGTAAGAACGTTCATAAGTCTAGACAAAAAGTTGCCTGAGCATGTCTTTTGACTAAAAAGGACTGTGAAATACTTTAGTAGCAACCAAAGGAGTGTACACAGAAAACCTTGATGAGGATGTCAACATACCTTACTTACATAATGAATACACCTTAAATTTTTGATATGAACGTTTTGGCATCATTTCAAAAAGGCATAACAACCTGGTTATGATCACATCCCTAATTATATTTTGTAATACATGGAATATATTTGTTTTTGTGGAGTTAGTATAAATTTATCATTTGGCTACCACTGTGAACTAGCTCAAGGTAATTTGCAGCTGCACTGTATTTGCCTTTATCTGCCATTTCTGTTACAAGTTTTACAACTTTTTTATTTCATCAACACACAAGTGCTCATCAGCAGTTGAATTCTGCTCACTGTCAATTATGACATCATGTGAACATATGCTTAAAAGGAGCCAGATTCATTAAGTCTTTATGTCTGATTGGTCAACAACGCCGTTAGCGCTTTTATCACTTGCTGCAGCTCCTGTTGTTTTGCAATAAATGAAGTTTCATTTAAAAATTGGTTTACTTTTGGTTATTACTTGAGTTTGTTGAATTTCAGCTTTTTATTTCTGTTGTCATTTTTGTACAGTCTGCATATCTCTGCTTACAGCATATTGCATGAAATTTTTAACAATGAGTTTATTCTCAGTGTCTCTCTTGTAGCACAACATTTGTTTAGCAGGGTTCATGTGTAAACATCTTGATATGAGAAGCTTGCTATGTTGAGGCTCATAGGTTCATAGATTAATACTAGGCTAACTGCCCTTGTGGGCCATTTCAAGCCTAGCCAATTACCCCATGTGAGAATCAAACCATGCACCTTGTGTTGGTAAGGTAAGCACCTTAACCTCTATGCCAACCTCCATGTTCTTGTGTATTAACCTCATTATTATAAACCCATCTTTTACCATCCCTGAGAATAATCATGTTATTCCATGAATTAACAGTATATTTATAGAGGGCAAAAATATGGAATGATTAGTTGCATCTAAAATGAAAGTGATCACATCCATAGATTGCAGCAAAATAAAGTGTATGGTGTAGATTGCATCAACCTGCTAAATAGACATGGCATAATAATGGATACCAAGAACCATATCCATGACCCAAGTAAAATCAACTCCATCCATTTGCTTCACTCTACATGTACTGAGCACATAGTATTTCTGACAATTCCTGCTGCAAAAGTTAAGACAATCTCACTACCAAGGGAAGTTTTACAGATGAGTTTCACTATAGTTGCAAAAGCACAAAATGAGATATACCTTCAGTTAAAACCTGTACAAGGCAGTTTTAAAGAATCAAATTAAACAAAGATACGTCTTATTTTCCTTCACTTCTGAATCATTGTGTTCCATACTGTAGTGCTGAATCTGCTGGAGGAACACCCCCACCAACATGCTTTATACTGCTTAGTGAAGCTAAATAAACACTTTAGCATATTTCACTCTAGCATTGTACAATATCCATGGAAAAAGCAAATAACTCCCATAACAATAAAATGTAATGGTGTGACTGACCAAGTAATTAGAGTTCAAAGACATTGTCCTTCTAGCCATTTTCACATTTTTTTCTATTGTAGTCCAGTCAATCTATTATTTTCAGCACTAAGTAGTCTCCACACCTCAGCCTACTGGGAAGCATTTTTCACTGAGGGATCTCAAACTGTATATCCAGCTAAAAATCAAACCAAAGCCTCTCCAGACAGACCCAGGACATGTCAAAAGTATGAACTACATCACTCAAAACTTCTTTATTTTAGCTTTTTAAACATAACTATTTGAAAAGAGTGGTTTAACCTACAGTGCATTAAAATAAGATAAATCAGAGTTTTAATCTGTATAGTGCATATAAAGCGAATTAACTGAGAGGTCAGTTTTCGCACACCCAGTGGACTCCCCACAAACTCCTATAAAAAGAATCTATTTTTGTCGTACTGTAACAGATATGGGTCTTCTAATACATATAGCACCCTAAATATACAACTGAAATTGACTGAAAGCAGAGTTAAAATACAAAGTGTTACTTCCATTAAAGTTATCAGGACTTGTCTTACCTCCTGTCTTGCTTCAGTTTTGCAGACTGCTTTCCTGGTACTTACTCCACCATGAGCCACCTTACTCTTCTCCCTTACCCTACCCCCAAATTTCACCCACCACCACATCTAAACGTATACCTCTGTTAACTCCACCTCCTCTACTTATCCTCCTCTCCTGTGCCTAATTGCACTATCCAGTTACAAGCTGTTCTTATTATCCCCACCCACTTCTGTTCTAAACTTCTTCTCAAATCTCACTCTTTCTCCCCATCTAAACCTACTTATTTTCCACATTATTATTTCTGCTCAATAACGCACCTTACCATGCTACAAGATTTTTACAACACTAACCATACAGTTCCTCTCCTGTATCACCTTATTTATCCCCTCCTCTCATTTGTAACATCCCCACCAGTAGTAATAATAAACACACCTCAACCATTAATTCATCTTCACTTATTAAATATCTTCCCACTAGCTACTCAAAAATATCTTCAAGTTTATTTCCCACAACTCCATTCCGCTGTTGTAACCTGAAAATACAAAAAAATATCAGTCCCAATGTCAAGGTAATACTTCTAGCCATCACCAGTAAGGATGCCGTAAGAGACAAACCATCATTCTCCACCATTCATCAATTTAGTGACATCCATCCCAACCAACCCCCAAACCAAAGAATACATCCTAAAAGTTTAAAAATAGTCACTCTAAACCTCAGAAGCATATGCAACAAAATCAAAGCTTTTTCATGCTTGGATGACTCAATGCAATCCAGATATCCTAGCAACAGCAGAGACCTGGCTAAAACTTGAAATAAAAGAGGCTGAAATACTCCTCCCGGTTATATTATCATTAGGCTCGATAGAACATGTAAAAAGGATGGTGGAATAGCTATAATCTTTGCAAATATGCTCACAATAACTCCCTATAGAGGCACAATCCCAAATTTTGGAAAAGCAGAAATCCTAATCTCATTCCTAAAACTTAATAGAGCCGAGAACATATGCACTGTGGTGCTATATAAATTCCCCCAGGACAGAACATTCCAATACTTGAAAACATACTATCCTGGATAGTATATACAATCAAAACTGAAATTATCCTCCTGGCTGATATAAACATTGACTGTCAGTCTTTATCTATAAATTCAGCAATTAACTGCATGAACATCTTTGGATTTGTTCAACTTATTAATACATCAACAAGATATGGCAAAAATAACTCTCAACATTCTATCCTAGACTGGATTCTGCTTACCAACCCATCTAATTTTACCCCCTTGGGTACCTTTCCAGATAAAGTAAGTACAGCTTATACCCCACAGGAATGTTACACAGCTAACAAAGGAACATAAGCTCAAAACTATGCATAATCTCTCAGTTTATCTAAACAGTATTTCAATGAAGTTCTGAAAATGGTTAATTGCTCCAGCCTAAAAAGACACCTTAAATGATGCAACTGAATATTTCAATGCAGCATTTCTAAATATTACACCTTAGCCATAAAGTGTACCAAAAGAATTAAAAACAACTATACTCCATGGCTCACCAATCGATGCAAACTCCTTATGAAAGGCAGAGACAAAGCATGGATTAACTGGTAAAAGCATAAAAATGACAAAAATCTGCAACTATTCAGACAGCTACAAAATGAAGAAACAAATTAATAGAGATAAAAAATCTTATTATACTCACCTACAAGATAGTCGAAAACACAACCCTAACACATTCTGGTCCTCTATCTTCTCATATCTACCTAGGTACAAAACATGATCCCAGTCCATACCCAGACACACCCCCTCTTCAACCAGCTACAATACATATGTCAGTATAACCTCTCTAATGCACACATAAACAATTTCACCCACTTTACATTTCAACCTGTTTCTATAACTCTTATGTAAAAAAGCTTTTACATAAACTAAAACCCTTTTCCTCCTCAGCCGACAATCTTTCACTGGAATGCTTAAATCTAGCTGCAGATGCAATAGCATATCCAGTAAGCATTCTAACAGACCAATTACAGAATAGTGTGTGTCTAACTTAAGAAAAATGGCACATATTAGCACTTTACATAAAGGATGTAATTTCACTGACATTACAAATTTCATTCCATAGACATCCTGCCTTCCCTGTCTAAAATCCTTGAAAGATGTACACATCAACAATTTCTTCATTATCTCTTACAAAATAATTTAATCTCCAACATGCAACATCGATTTTGGGCAGACATCACTTTCACTGCATTTCTATAATTTACTGACATGGTCAATAAACTTCCATCTGCAGTATTTCAAGCTATCAAACACCTTTGGTCTCTCACAGTAAACTCCTCAATCAACTTTCCACCTTGGATCTATAATCTATTCAGTGGTTCTCCAGCTAACTTGCTAACAGGCAACAAGCTGTAAAATGACAAGGGTTAATCACTGCATACCTTCTCACTTCAACAGGAGTCCCATAAATATCCATCCTTGGTAGTCTACCTTTCAATATTTTTATCAATAAACTACATTCATCTTCTTATGAAAGCACCCTGATTCAATATGCAGGTGACTCTACCATCATCTGCTCTTCAAACACCTTAACACACCTCCACAAAATCACTCAAAAAGCTGTAATTTCCATTGAAACCTAGCTTACAAATGCCCAACTCTTACAAAGCCCCAAAGAAAACAAACTCCTCATCTGTACCACAAAAACTCACACCCATAACTAGGCATCTTTTAAAATCTTTACAGTAAATGCACTGAAACTGAATTAGTTCATAGCAAACTATTGGGAGTCATAACAGATGATAATCTTAAATCTGACCTCCACATCAAAAGCAATATCAAGACAACCCATCAAAAACTAGGCATGCTACAGAAACAAACATTTTCGGAGTACACCCACAAAAAGTAGTCTACCCAAAACCTATCCTCTACCTTCCTGCTCTTTTTAGCCCTAAATTCTAACCAATTTACATTCATCCATTAAAAACGTGAAAGCTGCTCCAACAAAATTGCCAGGTTTGCTAGTAATTCCTCCTCCTTTACCCATCACTGTACTGCTCTGCATACCCTTAAGCTGGCTGGAACTCCCCTTCCACCTCTCCTATAAACAATACATAAAATTATACACAAACCTTTAGCATGCTCAGCTTTTACCTATTTTGTAACAACTCTCAGATAAGAAGACAGACAACTTCTCACCATAATTAAACCAAATAAATCCCCTGGGACAAGGCCTATACTCATAACTCCTGTAGCAAAAAAATGGAACTCCTTTCCTCTAACCACCAGAACTATTTCTAACCTATCCACCTTTAAATGCTCCTTAGAACTCTTCTTATAATTTCATCCTCTCTTCATCCTAACTTCTTTCTGTAACCCTGATATGAATACCCTCTCTCATACTAAGACATCACTCCATTTTCCCTCAGTGTGTCTAATCATATAATCTCTAATATCTCTTTTAAATATCTTACTAGAATTGTCTCAGGTCTCATTCTGCACATATTAATTTATATAATAAATAAGATGGCTAATATTTTCTCAAACTCATGTTATTGTTTTTCATTGCACTCTATGAAACCTATGCTCTATATTTTTCTCGTTATGATTTTCCACACCTGTGTTTTGTACTGTTACATGATACTTTGTGATTTAAAATATCTTTAATTGATTTTTAATAGATCATGGTTGTGAAGCTCAGACATTCCAGGTAAACATATGTTAAATAAATAAATAAACTCCATCTTCCATCTTAAATGGGAAATGACTATATGATGCCTTAGAAAGTCAAGGTCTTCTTGACAGATGTCCTATATATATATTTTTTAATTAACTGCAACATGTAAGCCAAAGTGACATGCATTGGCTGTGTTTCTGTCTCTATAGTAGGTAATACTCATCCCACTTGTTAAGGGATCAGTTATAGATTGTGTGTTCTTTATATGCACATCCAAAATTATACCACAGTAGAAATATGAAATCATTTGGGAAAGTGAAAAGAATGAAGAGTGTTGTACTGACTACATTTGACAACAGAGTTAAATACATAATGTGGATACACATTTTTAAAGATTTCACCCAACTAAGAAATAGCAAAGGATTAAAAAAAAAGAAACATCAAAAGTTAAGCCAGAATGCATTACTTATTTAGGTGAGAATATATAAATAAGAAAGAAAGAAATTAAAGTTAATGTTTTCCAAACAGCGAACAGTAAAGGTTAGGAAAAGTCATAATGTTCAGAATTTATAGGGAATCACAAATTGTACAAGGCCTGAGATCTGCTGAAGATGAGAGGAATGATGCCTCTGTTCCTAAGGGTAGGGGTGAGGTGTGAGCTCAAAACACACACTTCATGGATGAATCCCCAGTGTGGGCCAGAGATGAGGCAGAGGTACCTAATCACACTAGAGGGTGAGGTTATTTGACTGCCATACATGCACATCATGTAAAACCCATTACAATTTCAGCCCTGGAATTGTTGTGACCATGGGCATTTGGAGTTAAGGCACGAGTCTTTCCTCTTATCAACCTAACAAATTAAAAATCCTGCTGCAGTATAATGACTGCTCTTTTAATCCCTGATGTTGGAACTTAAGTTGAGCCCTCACACTCTCCTGGACGAGGTCTTTGCCCAGTGAAGAAAACAGCCTGGACTCATCCCCAGAACATAAAACAATGTAATACACACTGCTGTGTGTTGGTTGGATGAGGGTCTCCATCCTGCATTGAAAAAGCCACGACTGGCCCCATGGGAAATGGGCACTGGTGACTGGATGGAACTATGGGAAGAAGCAAGCACTGAAATTAGTAATAGTTCTACCCAGTAACAAGACCACAAGTGAGACAGAATATTCTAGTGGCTAAAACTAGTAAACAAAAAAATATGAAATGAAAAGCTTGTATCTTTTAACTACCCTCAAACAGCATTGCGATTCTCTGCAATTGCACCAAAGGAACATATTCACGGTTCCCATTTCCACCATCTAGCCAACCTTGTCTTTGCCGCAGATGACAAAGTCAGCACCATGGTCCTCTCCTTTGCTTCCATTCTCTCTGATTCTCTCTTATCCACCTATGTACAAGAACTGAAGTATGTGTTCCATTTTCTTCTAGAAAACCTCTTCCCACCTCATTCCTCTAGCCTTCACTGCTGCTTCTCCTATTCCTTGCTTACAATATTCCTCCTTCCACCTTCCCACACTCCGAGTATTTACTAGCATTTCCTTCCCTCCACCAGTAGCCTGTTAGGAGTAATAAAACATCTATGTAATTCTTCACATGGTGTGCCACTGAACTGGATACCTACTTGATCTCTAAACATCCTCACATCCCTTGTCATCCATCTATAGTCCCTTTTTCATCATTCATGTAGAGCCTGTCTTCATCGTATTTGGCCTACCACCTTTTCCATCAAGTCTACATATATGACCTCATCTCTCATTTGCACCCCCTATTCATTCATTTATTTATTCCACGGTCTCTCTATCTGAAATGCACAATTCATAATTGCAAGCCCTGTAACTCTGAGAAATACAATCTGAGGGCAAAAGAAATAAAATTAAAGTTGAAATTTGCTTTAATACAATTGAAGTATTTTTGAGCCTGATGTGGGTGATTGTCAGCTGCATCCCTGCTTCTTACAGCTACTGAATTTGAGAGCTCTGAACTTTAGAGTAAGGGAATACTCCAAGGTACTGCAGTCTTAGAATTGTTGTTGTAATCCCAGTATTAGTATAACAATTCTTCTATTCTAAGGATCATGATTCCAGTCTTGGAAATTCATTAGGAAACTTCTTCTAGTGAGGCTCCCTTTATCATCTTAAGGTCACCTTTTTAATCATCCTATATTTGTAATATCATCTAATTCTTCCATTAGTTTACCATTCCTCTTCAGGTTTTCCAAATTCCAGTCTCCTCAAAGTATTAAAAAGTCTTCACTCTCTTGTTCTTATTCATTGGTAGTTGTTTCTTCTGCACCAACCAAGCTCCTCACCATTCTGTTATGGTTTTCTTCAACCCTACTTGCCATCCACAGTTATTTTCTGGCTTCCACAATCCTCCTGATACCTCCTTAGTTCACTATTGCCTCCTTTAACTATTCTTATATTTCCTAATCCTACTCCAGCCAATAGCTCACCACACTTGTCTGTGTCATTATGGCCTTATTATCTATTAAGTGATGCTTTTTATTTGTCCCATAACTGCTCCTCCACCTTCCTCCACAGCCTTAATGCATTCGTTCTAAATGTACCTTTGATCATATTCCTCACTTCTAGTTCTGGTTAGTTTTCTTAGTGTACATCGTCCATGTCCAACCTATCTGGCCTTGGCACATTTCCTGTCCTTAGCTTTTTATCACAAACTGTGGCCTATTTTTATCCTTTTCTTTATCTAGTCTTTTGTGACCCTAATTATCAAGCATCCTCATATATCTTTCCCTCTTCCATTCATCTACTCTCTCTATCACTCTGTGAATACAACTTTTCATAGGTATCCCGCAATTCTGTTTTGATAACCTCTTCTGTCCTCATTCATCCCATTTAGTTATTTTGAACTTTCCCCACTATTTCGTTCATTTGTTTGAGCTTCCATACATGTTGTTTCATTATCCTCTACCTCTGTGTCCAGAAAATCCTCTTGACAAACCATTTCTACTTCCAGATTTCACATCAGTACCCCAGCTGACATTTAACAGACAGTCCAGCTTAACACAGTTCCACAATCAAACTGTCTGTAATCCTACCTTGTTAAAGATACAGAGCAACTTTCTAATCAGCCTGCTTATCACTACTTCCTGGTTCCTTTAAAGTATATGTCTCTCTTTTCCTAACAGCCTCACAATGACTGTAGCCCTTAGCTCATCCCATTGCAAATCAATCAACTCTTTTTCCCTTTAACTGCTTCCTTTCACTTCTCTCCCAGTCTCTAGCCTCCTCTTGTAGGTAGTGCAGTTGTATTCCTTACCTTCAATTTATCTCTTTTCCCCCTTAACCCCAGTATGACTACAAAAGTTTATAAGACTGTCCTGTCTATAATTTTGAACTCTTTTACCCTTCCACTTGTGATATGTTACTTAAGAGTTGGTCAAGCCTATTGGCCAGGACTGAGTTGCTCTTCAAGAATGTCATTCCCCCCTACTGCCCTTACTAGACATATGATTCCTCTCCATCTTCAGCTTTGTAACTCTTGTGTTACTTTCCTCAGACATGCTGTGATTGAAACAGTAAGTGCACTTTCTGCTATCATATCACATAATACTCTTCCACTTCCCTGTACTTATACCCTATCAGTTCTTGCTAGCTCCCCATTCTGCTTGCATTAGCATGTATCCCTTCCTTCAGTAATGAATTGCATCACCTTTCTCAAGTTAATTAGATGAGAACCATCACTTTGCACCTTGTAATAATAGATATCTCTGACCCTCTTCACCATCTCCTGTTATCTAGGTCTCTCTTATCTACATTCACCCCTGACACACACATTTCTACCTGGTGTCCTCCATGATACAAGATTTGGTTGTCTGTTGTCCTTTTTCTATGCTTAGGCTCATTTCACCTAATGCAGCTCAGTTGGCCGAAATCTGGTAATTTCCTCTGGTCTATCTCCCCTCCCTCCTATTTCTTGCTGTACCTTTCCCCTTCCCATTCTTCTCTTTCCTTCACTCTCTGTCTGAAGCCTCAGCCTCCTTCCCTCTCTCCTACACCTTAACTCACCCTCTTGCATCCTTAAAATCTCTGATACTGCCACCCTCCACTCTAATCCCCTTGGTTTTCCATCTGTCCCATTCTAATCAGCCAAGAGTAAGACAGTACGTAAATGCTGGTACCACAAAGATTCTATTATGTAGAAAATTTACAAACAGAAAACAAGATTTGAAACACCTTGAACAGGTTGAGTTGCCGCTTAAGAATTTGAATAGAACAAGCAATATATCAGAAGAAATTCATCTGCACAAGATGAATAGATGCACCTGATAGTGAAAATTTGCACTGTATACAGTCTTATATTATGGAAGCATAGTTCAGCTTAAGTTTTTATATTTTTCCAACCAATGCCAGGTAGTTTTCTAGCTGCTCACATCGGTCCCCTAGTTGGCAACTTGCAGTAGTTGTCTTGTATCATATATTGCTCAGAGCCTGGGGAGCAGGGAATCCTACTGGGCATTTCTGACCATGTACTGGAAGATGTCATGTGCACATTGGTAGGCCAAAGTCCCTAACAAAGTAGTGATGTGTAATGTCATCAGCGTATTTGCTTCACATATCTAATCTCCAAGTGCTGAACATAGTGCAACCCCTCCCCCCCAAAAAACTAGCCTATAACACTCCAGATCTCCACCAGAGGTTACACAGGCTAGAATTTTTCATGTAATCTCCTCCCTGGAATAGGAGAGCTGGGTGTAGGTAGCATCATCCTATATGCCCTTGTCCAGCCCAACAGTGACTGCAGTCAGTTCCCAATCATATGTTGCTGAGAGAGACATGGACACCATGTCTCTACACCATCAAGCTGGCCATTTTGTTTTTAATCTTTACTATCTTTAATAGCTGCCATATCCCTTCAGCCCTTTCAAAACATCACCAGTCAGCTGAATTCTTCCTATTTTCATATTTGCCTTGAAAACATAGAAGTTGAGGACAGACAGTATTGGGTCTTACATCTAAAGTTTTCCTGAGGCATCTTTTCCTCAAGTCTTTACTCTGGGTGACACAAATGTGGAAAGATTGCTACACCCTCCTGTGCCACCTATCCATTCTGTAGATCATCCATGAATTGTCTCCTGCCTTAGGTAACCTGAGGATTTCACTCAGCTCCTCAGCTTGGTAACATATCAAGCTACCATCTCCTGCATTAGCTCAACCATCCATCCAACTAAGTCATCTGCTTTTATACCATGGGTATGCCCTTGTTCTCATGTTTCAAACATCTACTCACCCAGTTATTTCTGCCTCACTTCTTACTGTTTTCTGCTGAATATGGGCACAGATGCCACATATGATAGACGGTTGCTCAATATGTTTGTGACTATGATTCTAAGTTCTCACTTCAGATTGCTCGGGTTCACAGATATCAAGCCCAGCTTCTTCCAGAGATTTCTCCCTTCCAGTCCTCCTGTACTTGCTTGTTGCATAATTCCTTTCCTCATACTACTGAAAGCTCGCTGTTTTCTGACTCCTTATCTGCTTGTTCTGCTCTAATGTCTTCATTTCAGCACTCTTCACTGTTGATCTGCTGTTGCAATCCATCTCCTAATTAATGCATACGTCTCACCAATGGCTTTCTTCACACCAGTGCTCACAGAATGGTTCATAGGTACATACTAGGCTACCAGTCTACAGACTATCACAAGCTTAGCAAATAACCAGTGGTCAGATTCAAACCTTGTGCCTTGAATCTGTGAGGTAAAGACCTTAACCATTATGCCAACGCCACCCTACCAATTTGTTCTACCTTATCATCTTATAGCACTGCCTCTATTTCTTTATTCCAACAATGTCTTAAGACTCCTTATTACTGCTTGATATCAGGATATTTGGCTCTCTCTCTCCTGACCCCCATCCCTCTTTCACCATTAGTGTAATCTGCTCCCTACTGACAGCATCAGCACTGAGGAATCACCTGTGGAGGAGCTTCAGTATATATTACCTTTACTTTACACAAGCTCTCAACCCAGACAGCTCATTGTTTGAATGCCTCACCCTTTTTACTTCACACCCCCTTTCCTGCTTTAACACATTCCTGTCCATTATTCCCCTTCATCCTGGACATTCCATCACTATGGTATAGAACTCTGAAAGACAGAGACATCTGTTCCCTGCAAAAACGTTTAACATATCAAATTCTGAATCCCTAAAATTATTACTTTGCATCAGTTGCAGCTGCTTAAAGTAACAGAATAAATGACCGCTATGTCTCATCCCCATAAAAAATGTATTATACTCTCAATCTACCCGCTATCTTCTGTATGTCTACTCTTGCCAATTTTGTCTATATGCATTTAGCTTCTTTTCTATAGGCGCCGGAACCATACACCAAGCGGGAGGGAGCACCTCCCCCACTTTTACCGCTACAAGACCTGTTTTAGGACCCAATGGAGGACTCATGCACAAGTCACACGCACACTAACATGAATTTTAGACACAAACGTGAGCGGTTTCCCAATCACATCATTATTACCAGAGTCCGTTATTGGTACTGCTGGACTCCATTATTTGTTATGAAACTGCTGCTGGGCTCCGTTATTTGTTATTAAACTGCTGCGGGGTTCCGTTATTTGTTCTAAAACTGCTACTGGGCTCCATTATTTGTTATGAAACTGCTGCTGGGCTTTGTTATTTGTTGTGAAACTGCTGCTGGGCTCCATTATTTGTTATGAAACTGCTACTGAGCTCCATTATTTGTTATGAATCTGCTGTTGGGCTCCGTTATTTCTTATGAATCTGCTGCTGGGCACCATTACTTGTTATGAATCTGCTGCTGGGCTCCGTTATGAAGTGTGTGTGTGTGTGTGTGTGTGTGTGTGTGTGTGTGTGTGTGTGTGTAGGAACATATGACCACATTCATTAATATCTGAGGTCAGTAATAACGGATACAGAGCACTGTCTGACACAATTGTACTTGCTAGTTGTGGGCATATTAGCATGTTGTGATTCAGCTATATTATTTGTTTTTAAAAAGTAAGTGTATTGCTGGGACCACAGTATTTTGAGTGTTTACTTCACACAGCTTTCCATATCCTTCATGTGCATAGCAACGGCTGTAATTGTGTGAGGAATATTAACATGCAGATTTACATAAGTGCTCCCAACACTCCACTGTTCTTTACTGTACCATCTTGTCTTTGTGGACTGCCAAATAATTCCCCCACAAAAAACATACACATATACAGTCACTCAAGGTTCATCCCAGTGTTTTATGGTTCTATTCAATAAGACATGATTTGCTGTCATCTGTGTCAAACTTAACAAAATTTCTACCAGACTACATGTTGTATACTTAATGAAATATTACATGGACTTCAGAAAAAATAGGGAGTTGAGTCCATAACAACTCTCAACCATCTAGATTAATCAGTGACAACAGAATTCATTAAATGATAGCGAAACACATGGTAACACATGTTAACACAACACAATATTTTAGCAACTTTTAAGATTATACAAGCAATATTTAAAATGTGTCTCTGGTTTTGGGCCCCCCCCCCACACACACACAAATAAATGTTGGCTTTTTCCAGATTTCTTCTGCTGTGAAATTGAGAGATTTAGTTGTGTCAAGTGGATGGTGCAATGGTACTGTTGCTTCACAGCAAGAGACTCTCTGGTTCGATTCTTGGCTGGGATGCCTTCTGTGTGGAGTCTGTATGTCCTCCCTGTGTTTGTATGGGTTTCCTCTGGGTGCTCTGGTTTCCTCCCATGTTACAAAGACATGTGCCTGGAGCATTTCTCCCTGGGCCTCTGCTGAAAATTGGCTTTGTTCCAAGTCGGACTTTCCTGTTAAACAAATGCTAAATAAATAAAAAAAATTTACAAGGAGCTGAGAACTTCAGGGGAAGAGAAGTTTAGTGATGCTTATTCCAAGTCTGTTTGCATTGTTAGCAGCACAACAGGTAGTAGCCTTTCTTTTGATGCAGAAGGCTGTGGGTTCTACTCCCACAGTATGCAGATGATTGCTGATACTGTACTGTGCTGTATTTTAAAGAGAGTGGATGCTGCAGTTCTGTGAATGTCCTCCTTTGGAGGAGTTACTTACTAACTATGAAAATGTTATCAGTTTGCCATCCATTCCCTATTGCAATATTACTAGCGTATCATTTTTAATGTAACAGGCAATTTATTCTTCAAGCGCAACAGCCACTTTATTTGTAGATGAAACAATGAAATATAAAATTCTTTCTTAGCAGCAACATCTTCATTAGTTAGAGATCAATTTAATGTGGAATTATTTAGATGACTGACTTCTGCAGACATTTTGCATATTTACTGATATTGGTGGATTGTAATGGCAGAAGTTTGAGTGGCCTTTTATGGTTGCAATTTTCTGAAATGCGTAGTTTTGTCATTATTGGTTCATACATTTTGTTTCATTGCTTACTAGAAGACTGTTCAAAACTGCAAATATAAAACACATTCTAACAACTGGTGCTGTACTATACAAGGGATATAATTTAATACAGTCAGGAAGGTGAATGAAAGAATGCATACATGTATGCATGGCCCTAAAAAGGTGTTTGAAAACAGCCCAGAGGAAAGTGTGAAAGGCTCAAAATCATGGGCAAGTTTTAAGCTTTACTGTTGTTACCAAAGCAATGGATGAAGGTAAAATAGTTCACACCACATTACCTTGACGAGACCAAGCCTTTTGACACAATCCTCTACTCGGTTGTGGTACAAAAGCTGAATAATGTAGGAACAGACACTTGCATCACTAGCTGGATTGCCAACTTGCTCACAGGATGCAGGAGATCAAAACAGGGGAAGACCAGTCACTAATGGAGTCCCACAGGGTTCGGTGCTGAGACTTTTTCTGTTTGGCATATACATCTCAGAAGTAAAAGGAAATACCAAAGGGCTTTGGCTGGCTAAGTTTGAGATGACTGCAAGCTAGGAGCAGTTATTGAATCCCTAAATGACTTAACCATCATGCAGGAAGGTTTCTCCCAAACAATAAGTGGTGTCAAAATCATGACAATGCCCTCTGAGAACTGACCCAATTGTTTGGCATTAGGGAACTTGTGTGTACAGTGACATAACTTTTGACCAACATGTGCCCAGAGTCATAAGAAAGCCTTTCTATACTGCACAGCTTATAAAAAAAATAGATTGTGACTAGATCTAGAAATGTTGTTGTCCGCCTTTACAAAGCTCTCATTAGGTCAATCATTTTGTATAATGCCCACTTTGGCATGTATCTGTCCAGCCCCATAAAACAACTGGAATACCTTCAGAGATACCTTACTAAAAGGATACAAGTCCTAAACAATAGGTCTTGCATGGACCACCTCAAAGATTTATTACTATACTCAGTATCCTACAGAGTGCTTAGAGGTGAAATGTCTGGCATGCAAGGCATCCTCCGACCTAATACAGATAGACCTACTGAACATCAGCAAGTCAAATGGCATCAGAAATACTCAGTCCAGGTATTTAAACTGAATGTTGTGGAAACATGGATATATATTACAGAGGCTACCACTGGTTCCAGAACAGACTATCTATAAAAATAAAACAAAGCTCATCTGTCCATATTCAAATGCAACTTGGATCTAAGGCTGGGTAATAGAAAATGTACTCCAGAATTGCCCCTCATGCCACTAATGGATAGATGCAGTTCCTAAATGCTGCAACATTTACATGGGTCCCCTCAAATTATCTATGGTATGATGACAGTTATTCTCACTAGGGATAATATACAATTATCAACCATGGGATAGGTAAGACCAATCAGAAAATGTTAATTTAAGCACCAAAAGGGAATTGACTAAGCTTAAAATGTCCTCCAAGTGAACCTATGTTGTGGTACTAAATAGTTATAAAAAAATTGCCCTTTTTAGATCACTAAGCACCAATCTCACCCTCCACCCCCCCCCCCAGTCTTCAACAGCTTCAGACACCTATGTTCTCTTCCTATTCCCTCCATCCACCCATCTATGTCATCTAACTATAAACAGCTCCTTCCAAGACCTGCTATTCCATCTCCTTCTTTCAAGGCACTGACTTCTGTTCCTCACTGGATTACAATCCTGTTTTCTTTGTTCTTTCCAAACTTATGGAATACGTTAAATTCTTCCCTTTTTCTTGTTCATCAACTCTCGTTTCCCTTGACTGTGCTCTGAACAGGTGGGTCTCTCTCCGTCTTATCTTCTGGTATATTTGCCCTCTTCATGTACTTAACAATAAGGCATTTGGCAGAGGACTGGATGTGTGCCAGTATGCTCTTTGGGTGACCAATCCATAGCCTGTAGTACTAGATTTGCCCCTGTTAAATATGAACAGGCTACAGAGTCCATATCCACATATTTAGAAATATGTTTGCCTATTCTGACTTATGAAAAGCATTCTGCTTGCTCTTACATAAAATATTATGTGGCAGGGCAGCCTTCCTAAGTTGGTATGCCTAGTTCTTGAAACTCGCAAAACTTGCAGTTAGTAAGCGGCTCCTTAAAAAAAAGGGGGGTTTCACAAGAAAAGTCTTCTGTTATATTACTTTGAATTCTTTCATATGTCAATATTATTTTATGTATGACTTGTAAGACACTTTTTTCAATCCTGTATTAATGTCAGAAGATAGGCATGTCTTTGAGTTGGTATCCAGAAAGCCAGCACTGTGAATTCTCTCAATCCTCTTTGTTACTTAAACTAGAATGTAATGCCATTCCTGCAATATATGGTTTGAGATTGTCCTTGGTTCTCCTTTTGCTACCGACTCAGAGATGCCTACAAAGAATTACATTTTTGCACTTAAAGCAATTTCCTTGCTAATCCAGCTTCTCAGCTACATACTGGAAATGTAAGACATCATACTGTGAGCCCCGATCCTTCAAACATTAAAATGCAATTATGGCAAAACGATAAATTCTAAAATTCTGTTACACTTTTAATACAAAGACACTGAAGACAAATGTGATGCAATACCTTTTATTGGACCAACAAAGGTTTTTGCAATTACTTGAGCTTTTGTGCTAGCATGAGCCCCTCATCAGGAGTTATTAAGTTACTGATGTTAGACACAGTTCTTGAATATACCCTTGTGACTAGAAAAGGAAGCACCTAGGTTCTTTCTTATTTGCTGAAAAAGGGCACTTGAAAAATACCAGTGGGAAAATGTGCAACCTGGATTCTTACCGTAACAAATAGATCACAGAGACAGACGCAGTGTGTGTTGTGTGTAAGAGCCTGCTACATTAGAAGACCAGGTTACGGCGTGCCATAAATCTAAATGTTTTTCCTGCATGTGACATTAGAGTTAGCATTCATTCAAACACATAAAGGGAACATAAATTCCAATAGTTTTAAAGCATTTCTGCAGGGAACCACACCCCCATGCTATATATCTGTAAGACAGGCACTTATATTCTTGCTGTTTTGAGAATCTCAGTTCCATTCTTTGAACTATCGACAAGCTTTGTAGCCTCTCTGACTGGATCTTTACTCTCAGTTCTAGCCAAGATTTCCTTTGCTCTACCTCCCTTATTCTCCTAGGCACATAATTGTTGAACTATTTGGGGCTTTTAATATTATCAATTACCCCTTAGACCCACTAGTGTGGTTCTAACTTCTACCAGCACTGTCCACCCCACTACAGATTTTTGACTATTAAGCAAATTCAGTCCTCAAAGAGGCACTTTTAATCTACTCCATCTGCTTTCTAATACTCTCGTCTTTATTTTCTTCAATTCTTACTTGTTTTCTCAGCCAAGTGAGACATTTAATTAACAGTATTTAAAAAAATGAAGTTGGCCAAGAAAGCATGTGACCATCTCTTGAGGAGCTGGTCATGTTCCCCAAAAAGGAAAGACATTTTGATTGGCTAAAGGCTGGTGGTGGATAGAATGCAAAGCAGCATGTATCTACAGCTGACAAGTCATATCAGAGCAGTTTTTCTTTGCAATTGCAGGATGGTTAAAAGAATAGATGAGTGAGTGGTTCAGCTAGGTTTTAAAGCACTCAAAAACCTAAAGGACGTAAAGAGCAAAGCAATTATCTAATATAACAAAGCATGAAGCAGTAAACAAAATATATGTGGCAAACCTTAAGTAGGGCATTCTCTAATTGAAGCTAAGGGTATTTAGAAATGTGTCTGTGTTTAATCAGATTTACAGTGGTTATCTAAAAAGGAGGAAGGTAAACAGATATTAGCTGGATTAGTAATCTAAGATGCAAAGAGTGTTGTCATGAGTATAATCAAATACCAGTGGTGACAATGTAACTTCATTTTGGGAATAAAGGCAGCATTTTAATGCATCTAATCCCCTTCATTTTCCAATGATATTTCTGTACATGCTTACTAAGGTAACGCAAATTAGTATGTGTATAATAAATATATATGTATGTGTCTACTTGTATATTGTATTATTTGGCTAAATGATTACTTAATTATTTAAATATGTAATTGGATGATGGAAAATGTTTTCTAGTAAAGCACTTCTCATTTCTGGTGAAATCCTGTATAGTATGGATGAAAGTACTTAGATGCTTCATATTTCTTTTTATTATTATTATTAAAATTGTCTTAAAAGTAGTACCAATCTAGACTTGATTTTTTTAAGCTGAAAACCTCTGTTTGTCTTATGTACTGTCACTTTGTTGGTTACTGATTCTTTTTTGGTGACTTTTAACCTCTTTTTTGTGGTTGTTTTAAAAGATAGCCAAGCAGTCATCTTTCATGACAAATAAAAAAAAAAAGTAACTCAGGACACAGCATCATGCATACATAACTGTGTATGTCCCTGCAGACAGCACAAGCAATGGGACTTACAGTTAATATATTTAATAAATCAATTAAATTTAATAAAAATACTCAAGGGACTACAGATTACTCGCCTGATTGCATAGCCTGCTCCAGAAAGCTGGATAAGATGGTTTGAAGTCTAGCCGGTCCGCAGTCTGGCAAAAGTTGAGAGAGACCTTGATTTGATCTATTGTACCATCAGGCCCAAAGCAACTCACAAGACTGCATTGTTTAGGCAGAAGCTTTGATCATAGTCAGGATGCTATCAGTCAGGTCAATGCACAGAGAGAAGAGTGTCTAACTCAGCGTCACACATTCACCAGGCTCTGCTGGTAGTGAGCCACTGCTGAGAAAGAAAGGTCTTTAGATTACATGTGCTCTACAAAAGCTACAGGCTTAATTGTATGTGTGAAGTATCAAAGTGATAACAGATTATAGCTCCTTTAAATGGTTATGCAGACCAGAAGGAAAAACAGTAAACTGCTAAGTTGGAGTTTAGATTTACAGATCACGTATATCAACACCTAGAATCATAGTTAAAAATCATTCTATCACATATGGTCTGCCACAATAAGGCATAGTAAAATCATGTATTCCTTCATAAGGATGTCAAAAAAAAAAAAGAAAAATGTTTTGCACAGTGCAGCCATTAGTATCTTTTGAACTGTGAGTGATTTGAGTGTGTATGTGTTCATGTGTATGTATAAATGTATGCATAGGATTGTGCATGTTATCTGGGCAGGGAAGGTCATACATGACAGTGCCCAAAGTTTGTAACAGCTTTGATTGCTCTATAAGTGATTTGTGGAAATGTTTCTTTTCATGAGAAGATATGAGCAGGATGAAGATATAGAGAACAGCTGTCAGGAAAAACTATGAACTGTAAATTGTGTGGTTGAACTATTTCTGGCCACTATGCATATATGTGTGTGGATGGGGGTTGAGAGGAGATGCAGGCTGAACCTAGTAAAATTAAGGGAGGCTACTGTAGCTACAATTCCACATTTTTCTTTCCAGCCATTATCATCCCAGTGTGAGATGTTGAAGGAGGAGTTAAAAACAATTTTCCAGAACTTGGAAGGCAGAGGGAAACTTACTCAGAGCTAGCAATGCTGAGACAAGTATGGCTTATTTTTCTAGCATTGTTTCTGTGTCTGTTATCTTCTATTATGGTACTAGAGAACATATTTTTCTTACTTGCAGTCAGAGTTGGATTTCTCTGGTACCTTGATCAGAACAGTTTCACAGTTGCACTTTGTGAACTGATAAAACTTTTATTGACTTGTAGGGAAATTTTACAGTAAATGGAACAGACCCTGTGCTCCTTGCTGCTGCAACAACCATGAGCATATTTGGCATCATCTCTTGTTGTGCTGGCTGCTTTTCTCTTTTAAGTAATCTTATGCTCTACTTTATTGAAAAGCACCTTGGAAAGGCTGACAAAGATTCACCAGCTGTGTCCCCTCTCTCCAAACTACAAGGTAGATTTGCTGTCATCGGTCAAATACTCTGAGGCTCTTACAAAGGGTAACCAATTATACTGTGTCAAATTAATACTGATATAAATGGTAGTGTGTGACCGAAGAAGTAAGGCTTATCAGAGTGGCACTAAAATAAGCACAAGTACTCTCAAGATGTTACAAGTACTCTCTAAAAGACCAGCCACAATGAAAAGGTATAAAAAATATTTAATAGTGGATAATAATAAAATATAGAACAGGAGAATACTTAATATTTAGTTACAATAAACAACGGAGTTTCTGTCACAGGAAATATAAACATAACACAACTGGATAGAATCTCACAGATGCAGACAAAAGAAAATAATACTGAACTAATATCACTGCAATAATTTCTAACTGAACTAAAGAGAAACTGTCCCTAGTTAACTAATTTAGTATTGCAAGGCAAGATGCACTGCTGAGATGCTCACTCCACCAAGGCAAGATGAGATACTATGCACTGACTGAACTGTACAACTAACAATTGAATTGTGATAACTGATGTCATGCTGCCAGCCCAGCTATCTGGAATTTTCTAAATAATTCTATGTCATGTGTGAATATTGACATGCTTTATACCGAACTGTATGTTATGTACTGAGCTTCAAGAATGTAACCACATCATACCCTGCTGGAACATAGAATATTAACTTACAAAACTTCAAAAAAATAAGTTGAAATTAAGTGCTTTATGGTGTGCTATAAAAGTTGGTTTCAGTGCAGCAAGAAGACAGGATGTCTAGAGCTAGAAGTTTTTTTCTATTGTCTTGGAGAGAAGTAATTACTCGGTTTAAAATGTTAAAGTGTTTTATTGCTTTATGACTTCTTAGTAGCTGCACAGTTCTGAGAGACATGTATTTCTCACAAAGAGATGTAAATTCTGTTAAGTTTCTGCTTAACCTGGAAACTGAAGGCAGGTGACAAAAAGTGATGTCATCCAGGCTAACCCAGCAGTAAAATGTGATATTGATTTAAGAATCCTCTCAGAGTGACTGGGCATTTTGTATTTTGTCTTTGACCTGGAAAGATCCACTAATCATTATCTGCACTCGCCTGTCTGTTAGTCATTCTAGGGTCTAGTATCTCTTTTAGATATATATATTAATATAGTAAAGATTTGTTTAGATGTTTTCTGTATTTATTTGAGACTGTCCTGCAATGTTGTTTTAAAGTATTTCCTGTGATTCTGAACTCTGAAGTAACTGTGTTTGTTATTGAGTATTGTTTTGTTATTTTATTAATTATTAAATATATTAAACACTATCTTTGTGTGCGATATTTGTGAGACATATTTAAGCTCTTAGAGTACTTCCATATGTATTCAATAACACTGTACAGGCCACTCCTAAATAGTTTTACAAGTCTTGGTCAGACTACCATTTGTATTAATAGTAACATTACGCAGTAAGATTGGACACCCTTTGGTAAGGGCCTTAAAGTAGCTGATAAAGAGTTGGTTGGCGGCAATGATAACTACCTTATAGTCTGAGCTAGTAAACCTGTGTCAGCCTTTCCCAGGGGTGTGTGTGTGTGTGTGTGTGTGTGTGTGTGTGTGTGTGTGTGTGTGTGTGTGTGTGTGTGTGTCTGTAATTTCTCCCTCCCTTTCCAAATCCCCAATAAGATTCCCCACTGGCACAGCTATACGGTTGAGATCTCAGCCAAGTGGTCAAACCAAAACCTCCAGCACCATATCTGTCCAACCAGTGCTTTGTATCCCTGCCCAAGTTTTGGGCAGGGATACAAAGCACTAGTTGGACAGAGATTGTGCTGGAGGGTGGCATAATGGTTAAGGTGTTTACCTTAGAAGCACAAGGTGCAGGGTTTGATTCTCACAGAGGGTAATTGGGTAATTGGCTAGATTTAAAATTGATCCATGAGGGCAGTTAGCCTAGTAATAATCTATGAATCTATGTATATAAATCAAATCTCAAAGTGTGTGTGTGTGTGTGTGTGTGTGTGTGTGTGTGTGTGTGTGTGTGTGTGTGTGTGTGTGTGTCAGTTACTTGGGCAGGGATACAAAGCACTGGTTGGACAGAGATGGTGCTGGAAGTTTTGGTTTGACCACTCGGCTGAGATCTCAACCTTATAGCCAGTGGGAAATCTTATTGGGGAGAGGGAGAAACCATCCCCAGGCTGACTGTGATTTGTGTGTGCTCCTAAGGGAAACTGTACTTTACTGTGTGTGCACTTGTCATCATCCCGTTGTGTACGCTCCTCACTGTTGCCAGTAGTGAGGATTTAGGCTCCTTGATTACTGGTCCAGTGCAGGGGTATCACAAGGTTCCAAAGAAAAAGTAAAACAAACAACAAACTGCTGCTGCCAGAGTTTTGTCCTTCAGGTAGTTATAAAATGACATCACATCTACTCACCTGACTCTGGCACAATACACAATCAGAACTCTATTAAGATTCTGTTGCAGCATTTTTAACATAAGCAACATTTACAAATACATTTTTAATACAAGCATCAGTACAAATCAACATGACAATCAAATGACACAAGACTATTTACAAAACTTCAGCCAGCCATGCTGGCATATGCCACACATGCACTGTCTGAATTCTCCTAGTACAGCTGGCAATACTACACATCATCACAAGAGGCAAGGATGTAGAAGAAAAATAATTAAATAAAACAAGGTAACAAAACAGAGAGATAGTGGGGGAGTAATGAAAAACAAACTGCATTTTGCCAGGGAACAGGATGCTGAAGTAAGGAAGACATAACAGGAAAGAATAAAATTGTGCGTCATGGGTAAGGAAAATGTCAAGAAGGAATCTTTTCTTTGACAATAGGAATAAGTAAACTACTTCAGAGGAAAGTAGACATAAGGAAGAGGAAATGAAACAACAGAGAGGGTTTGGGCAGAAAAAGCAATCTGGGCCCTCAACATGATATGAAGAGTGAGGTGATGAGTATTATTAAAATAGATTAGGAAATGTTATATGTTTAGGAATAGAAGGGACAGTAGAAATGGAACTGAAAAGAAAAAGGAAGTAGGACAATAGCCTATGTCATGTTCTATAATGCCAGAAGCCTAGCAAGAGAGCGATGGATGACTGTAATCAGCTGTGGCTGGGATCAAAAGGATATGGGACAATGACTACAGCAGCTGAACATGATGACACCTGGGAACAGGGTGTTTAAGGTGTGACTGACTACCATAATATGATACTGAGACTTGTCACAGTCCTGCACTGTGAACCAACATCTGCCTGCTCTTACATAATAAGCCCTGACAGTGCAAAACTGTTACCAAAAGTCAGTAAGTCTGATACATTGTGGCCAGCTTTATCAATACTTCAACCAAAAAGCTATTGTTGATCAGTAGGATGATGTCTATCTTACACCAACTAGTCTGTAATTTGCAAATGACTTTCAACTTCAATATTGAGTCACTGAAGAGGATCCAGTCAATACACTTTTTTTTTCTGCTAGTAGCAATGAGATACCAGGACAAGAATGATTGCAGAGTACATAACCTGCTATACTGTAGCTAGGGTGTAACCAGGCATACTCTTTGTACTCCAGTACATTTTTTCTTTACATCACTCAAAAACATTATAGCTTTTTCAGGCTATATTATGTTTATAATTGTCTAAAGGGATGCCTCTAAAAACAGGTATGTAACTTAATAACAGATAGAAGTGCTAATATAAAAACAATATCTCTAATAGTACAGAGTGGACCATGTATACATGTATTAACTCCTGGGGGCAGGGGGCAACATTTTGAAATATGTATCAATCTTTTTTAATGCCAGGTTGGTTGTGGGAGAGTAAAAAGAGTTTGAGAGTACAAAATGGAATTTTCTGTCTACATTCCTGTACTGTATACATTAGCAATCAGTATTCTGCATTCTCTGTCCATCTATAGTTGTCCTCACTAAAACAAATACATGCATAAAACAAACCAAAAAAAAACAAATTCTCAGTGTATATTTGTACTTAATCTATTTATAATGCACCCCCAGTAATGTTATCCAACATCCTGCTGTTCAATATTATTGAAACTAAACCTCCCATAATGATTAATTTACAACCACCAGATTAAGATCCATTCATCCAAAGTCACACCAGACATTAAAAAGTAATATATGGATGTGTAATATTTATTTCTGAAACATAATCAAAATCAAAGAGAAGAAAACCTATAACCGAATAATTAGTATGTGTGTACAGTTTAAATAATAATTAAACAAAACTCCAACCAGCACTGTAAAGGATAACAATAGTTAGTCAACAATATGAACTATAACTTTCAAACTGTTGACACCAAAAATAGGTACAAAAGCCTCTTGAAAAGTAGGCAACATCATGTCAAATATCTGGGCACTTAATTAGAATAACATCTGAATACCAAATAGACATAACTCTTTCTTCTTACAGTAGGAATCTTGAATATTACTCAGAAACATATTTAAAAAATGTGCGTGTTAACAATTATGAAAAACATTAAAGCAACAGATAAGCAAATTAAGAAAGTCAAAATGCAAAATCTAGAGAGTTTATAAAATTGTAATTTACAGTCATTGGAAAATCAAGATGTAAATATGTAGAAGCATGGAAACAAAAATAGGCAAGTGATGACAGAAGCCTAGCCATAAGCAACTTTAAGTAGATGCACACAAAAGATCTTGTAACCTTTTTCAGCTACTTAATAGTGCCTGCCTCCTAAACCAAGCAGATGATAAACCTGGTATAAATTTATATCTACCCATTCAATCAAGACTAGCCCTAAAGGCAGGTAAAGCACTACTTTGCTTGACTTGCAGTGGTAACTTATTCCATACACTGGGAGTGTATTGAAGTAGAAACATACCTATCCTGTGAGATGTTTATTTCTTGAAAATTTAGGTCCCTAGTACTGGTGTTTGTAGACCCACTGTTTTTGCGAAAAAATAAGTAAAATAGGATTAGGTCTTTCTAGGCTCAAAAACTAAGACACAGGTTATCATGTAGCAGCAAGTACACTACTGTATATTAGGAGAATTGTGTTAGTCAACTGGATAACTGAATGTTTTAAAGGCTTTTTTTTTGGTTGATTGGGGCCTTTCCAGTTTTGTGATATGCTTGAATATATGCATAATAATGGGGGTACTCTATTTTATAATGCGTCTGATAAAAGAAGAGTACGCTGCAAAGATGGCTTCTTTGGACCTTGAAGATATTCCCTTGGAAATAAACTGGGACAGACAGAAGGAATTCCTGACTATGGTGATAACAGGATGACTGAATGACAGAGAGTTGTCTACATAAATATCCAGTTTTTTTATGGATATAACTATTTGAAGAGGACCTTTTAACAATACAAGTTAGGAACATTTTTGTTAACAAATGCTGCTGTGCTGCAGTTTTTTTGCATTTATCTTGGAACTATTTTCAGTGCACACCAGGTATTTGTATATCACAGCTCTATATGGAGCAGTTTAGTATCAGTGGATGAGTGAATAACAGTTCCAGCTTGCAGTCATCATTAAACCTGGTCAGCCACACTTTACAGATATTGGTCTGGATATCTGAAAAAATAAATGCCAAACAGGAGAAGGCCAAGGACCAATCTTTGCAGTACCCTGCTAGCTACAGTTCTGGAGTCAGAGAAGATACTGACAACTTTCATTACTTGAGATCTGCTGGACAGTTACTTTCTAATCCAGCAGATGATTTAGCAGTTTATATTAAGTTTGTCTAACATTTAAATAATACCAGCAGTGGGGATAGTGCCATAAACATTGTCCAGTCAAGATAAGCATTGTCCACAGTGTCACCACTATCAATTAATTTGTACCTTTTTCAAAAGTTTCCTTGTTTTAAGAGACAGGACCTGCTTTTCACAAAGCCAAACTGTATGTGGTCTAGATTAGTTAACTTGCCTATGTCTGAATAAATGAGTTCTACTGTGATATGGCTTTAAATATACGGCTGATATACCTTTAATTAAATGGGTCTGCTAAGGGGCAACCTTTGTGTAGAGAAGCTACGGTAGCTGTTCTCAAGCAAGAGGGACAAATCTTATGGACAGGCTGTTGTTAAACAGTTTAAGTAGAGGCATACATAGCACTGGTGACAATGCAATCTGGTATGTTATCTAGTCCTTCAGACAAAATATATTTAGCCTTTGCCAGGAATTCTGACACTTGTTCCAAGGTGATTGCAGGGAAAAGACATTTTTAGAGATAGTGGGTGGAACAGTGTTGTTAGGCAGTGTAAAATTATCACTTAATTTGTCTGCCAATATAGTGCCTATATCCTTGAGATTGTGGAGTATAGTATTACTATTACTTCTGATTTCAGTGTATTGTCAACATTATTCTTTCATTTTCAGGCATAATTAAAGAATGATTTATAATTTCCTTTGGTATCAATAGCAACCTTAAATTCAAACTCTGCTTTATGTTTTATAGTAGTACTCAATTTTCTTGTGGGCATGCTTCAATGTAGTTTTGAGGTAGGGTGGTGGGTATTTCTTAAAATGTTCATTATTTTCCTTCTTTTGTGATATATTTTAGTGGTTTTCTACCAGAGATGTTTATTCCTGAATTTATTATTATATTTAAGGTGGAGAGGTATACACTTTTCTATGCAATTGTGTAGATGCTGGCAAAAAATTTGAAATTAATGACGCAACCTTCCCCGCTGGGTCCATTTTGGGGGGGGGGGGGTCGTTGCAAATTTTGACAAGGTCTTCTGCAAGTTGAAGCAGGTGTGCCATGGCAAAGTCCCCAAGGATGATTTTATTTGTTGGTGGTATGGTTCCATTAAGCCTAACAAGAGAAGATAACTTATTTGTGGTCAGATTCACCCAGGGATGAGGAGATTTGTGGCAGGGTACAGGCACGTGCTAGCTTGGTAAGGACAAGGTCAAGGATATTAGAACCTTGTGTGGTTTGTTTTACAATTTGCACTAGTGCATCGGCATTAACAAAATCCAGAAAATGCTGAGCATATCCATTTTTAGAGGTATAACTATGCCAGGCAATGCTGGGTAACTGAAGTCCTTGGTAAGAAGTTATTTTATTTGATGTGTAACCCCTCAATGGTAGTAAGGTAATTTCTGTGTTCTTTGGGGGACACTGATGGGGATCTGTAACTAGCAAGGAAATAATAATTGTATTTGTTACAGGTGATTTTGGAAGCCGTGGTGGTACAGCAGTAGTATTGTCGCCTCACAGCAAGAGGTTCTCCCGTTCGATTCTCAGCTGGAACGCCCTCTGTGTAGAGTCTGCATGTCCTCCCCACGGTCGAGTGGCGTTCGAAAGACATGTGTGAATGGGTGTGCCTTTGTTGAAGGTTGGGCATTGAGCTGGCACCTCGGCACCGTAAAAATCTACTGCCAATCATTAGTGGACGAGAGTTCCATTGTGGCAACCCCTAACCGGGAAAAGGCAAAAGAAGAACATTTGTTACACGTGATTTTGATTTAGATATCCAGGAGATCCATGTTAGGGCATGGGTAATTTGGCGGGAGGTGATGGTGTTTCTGACAAATACAGATACTCCTCTGCAGTTATGCAATGGCCTAAAGACATGATAGGTGCTAAACTCTGCTATAGATGGGGGCACTATCATCACAGTTAAACTAGTAGTTACACAGGAATGAATGTGAGTTACAAGAGGGCCTCAAGTTTTGGCATCTTTCTGTTTAGACAACTAGCATTGAGTAACACCACCATATTGCTGTCTGAATTTGGTTTGGAGCTTGTTATTCAGGGACATCCAATAGGGAAATTATGCCCCAAAAGGTGCCATATAGGTAGCAAAGGATTTGCTGTTATGTGGAAGCCCTGGTATGAGAGGTGAAAGCTATCCCTGGTGAAACAGAAATACTTATCTTTCATCTAATCCCAGACTGACATTTATTGAATCCCATTAGAATTACACCAAGTACATAGCCAGTTGCTAAAGTTAATTATCTTATCTCGGTATCTAGGAATCATTCTTTGTGAAGGTAAGATACTACTCGAGACTCCCACCTTTCCTGCTTCTAATACATGTATAGAAGGTCATTTTACATCTCACTGCATATTTCTCTAGGAGAAACATTTAAGGCCATTCACTGCCGCATGGGCCACCACTGTATCATAGTCATACTTGTCTGGATTAAGGGGCATGAAGGCCATTGGAACATCACACATCCTGGCACCAGACAAGCAGATTAGAGTCATCCTGCTCAAGTCCAGTCTGGTGAATGCAGATTCTGTATGGCTAACAACAGAGTCACCTAGGACTACGACATTTCCCTGTGAGGCAACAGACTCAGTAGGCCTTATATGCTGGTAGCTCTTGGGCAATCTGTGTGGAGTTGCAGTATGCCTGAGTGGAGATGGAGATGTTGTAGGTGCTCTTTGGTGTACTGAAGCCTGAGCATGTTCTAGGAGACTCTGGCAACTTTTTCTTTCTCACCTCAGCATAAGCTCTAGGCTTAGTGGAGGGTTGTTATTGATGTTGTGTTGTGGATGTTATAATGCTTTCCAATAGTGGGTTAATGCAAAATGTTTGCCTGCATGTTTCGTAAATATTTACGTCTCTTGTAGGTTGTATTAGTAATAGGTAGACGCAATGAACAATCAGTAAGCATGATGCAGTTGCTATCCTGCCTTAGAGTGCCTGATGTAATCAGACTTGCCGGAGATGGGGTGAGATTAGGCTGCTGAGCCTTGCTGAGTGAAGGATAGGGGTGGTTGTAGTACTCAGGGGTTGGAGGAGACTACTATACAGTACCCTGAAGATTAATGGATAAAGTATTTAGGGGGGTACTCTGAAATAAGGTTAGATAGTGGCTAATCAAAAGGTACTTAGTAAAAACACAGAACTGGGTTTGCCAACATTGACAGAATTCACCTATTAGCTACTGCCCAGCTACTGCTAGTACTGGTTTCCCCACAGCTATGCTCAGTGGGAAACAATGTCTATTGCACCTTCTCTCACCAAAAGCAAAACAGTAGAGCTAATTAGAAGCTGGTCCATGAGAAGCAGGTGACAGGCTATTTGGTGATCAACAGTCCAGTTGCGATTGTTGGATAGGTCTGTAGGCTTACTGTAGTCTTTTCTTGGTAGATGCCCAGGATATCATGTACAGCAATTCAGTGCAACAGAGCTAAGCTACACAATTGTCCATAACTGGACTGGTCAGAAAAGGCCCATCCAATTGCCCAGTCAATGACAGTCAGGAATGTATGTCACTCTGCTTCTTTTCTTATCAAATGCAAACCATCGATTCCAGATTGGCTCCTAAGAATCAGTTTTCAGGCTTGCCAGTGATTAAGTTTCTAGGAGGTCTATAAAATAATGTCCCTGTGATCTCTCACTAGGAGCAAAACAGAAGCACTAATGCCAAATATTCCTAGTCTACCAGTGGTGAGTATTCTTGTCTGGATGTTTGTAATTTTAAAAGTAGGGCAGAAGAAAATGAATTACTATTGTAGGTATTGCATTCAGCACTAAATAGTGTGAAGATGTGAATGAGAAGGTAACTGAAGTTTTAACAGTCTAAGGGGAAGGTGTTCTTAGTTTAAATTTCTAGTGCTCACTAGTATGAAGTGATGGGAGGAGCTTCCAAAGGTAGATGTACAAAATCCATGGAGTTTAGCACAACTAAAAAGGGGTGGGTGGGTAGGAGACACTCTTACAACAACAATCACAGGTCAGTGTCAGCTTGAAAAGATTAAAAATGTTTCCTGTTCTTCTTACCTTAAATAAAAATGCTACTTCATAGCTCTTCCCACAAATCTCCTAGACTTAATCTCTTTGCAGCCAGAGCAGAGAACAGCAAAGACATATTTGCCAACTTGCCATAAACAATCACTTGTAAAAAGTGGGTCCTATTTCTTTAAATTATTGTTTTCCTATGTACAAAATAGCCTCAAAATATTGTATGGCAGAGAGACAGATTCAGAAAATCATGCAGAGGAGTAAATCAATCCTGAAATCACAAACCTACCTCAAAAAATACATACATCATTTGAAGAAACAAATCAAACCTGAAATGGAGAGGTGTAATCTGTACTTACATAAAATCCTACAGGCAAGTCCTTCATCTTAGCAGTAGACTGCACCTGAAGGAATGCATACTGGTCAAAGGAAACTTTTACTTACTTTGTTTATGCCTTAGATGTTATACACTTCTGGACAATGTTACATTATTCTTGGAGAAAAAACATACTTGAATCTATTCTAACAATGAAAAAAAAATTAGCCTAAACTGGTTTTGAATGTTAGGAACAAATGTGTTTGTGTATTCTGTTTTACATCTCTGCAAGGCTTTCCTTTTGATTTTCTCTGTGGATGGCTCAACTACACAAGAGATGTAAGAACAAAGTCTCTGTAAAACAAAGTCACAATACGACATTCTTTTGCAAGGAGACAGGGCTTTTTTTACTACATGCAAAAGTCTGACCTTTCAGAATCTGCAGTTATGAGAAGTGTATATGGGAAATACAAGGTCCATCTTCCTTCATTTTCCTAATTGTGTTACATACAGAAAAAAAGCCTTATAAATGACTGTAGATGTGAGTAGTTATGATTCATCTGGCAAACTCAGGAAAAAAGTATACATTCTAGAAGAAAATGTATATATGTATTTAATGCCTTCTAGTCTACCATACGCTAATTATATACTTCCTGCACTGATGAATCATAGAAATAAGGTTAAAAGTCAGGCCTCATTCTTCAGCTCATACTGAGCATGATGCATACCATATAACAGGTCAGATCGTGCAACCTCATTTATACATCTTCCTGTAAATGCAGCATAAAATAAAGTAGAACATAACCGTTAAAGCAGTATAATTAGTAGTGGGTACAACAAGATGTTACACCACTTGTCTCTTTCAGGAGAACAAATAAAAATGTCCCGGCAATGTGTGATAGTACTATCTGTGATATGGTCAAAAATTACCGCAGTAATACCTTCAGTGTAAACCATTTTAACTTTGGCTGTTTGGGAATCTTTCAAAGTCTTATTCACTAGTTATAGAACTTGTTTGATTTCAGCTATCACTAATTGCCAGTCCAGTAACTCCAGTTTAAGCCATTCAAACAGATGGGCATCATTAGTAACAGAAGCAATTTTTTTTGTTTTCCCTGCTATATTAATATCTAGTGACTTTCAGTGTTTAAGTCAGTAACAACATGTCTGTGTGTCTTACAGTGAAATCCAGGGTTTGTTATCCTTCTGTTGCTGCATATTATATGGCACTAAGTTACAACCTGCTATTCAGAAGCATCAATATGACAGAAATATATTCCATTAAAAATATACATGTATCAAGTACATTGACCCATTTCCTTGTGAAGATAAGGGTGTGGCTGTCCTCCATTAAAGTTCACAACCAGCCATGATGTAATTTATCACAGCTGTCAAGGGGCATAATATAACTATGGGCATCTATTTGTAGCATATTAATCGATGGCAACTAGCGGCTGTTACCAAATTATGATGGTAAGGACATATCGAGTAATGACTTGTTGGCCAAGAAGTAATCACATTTGAGTAATGACTTGTTGGCCATGAAGTAATCACATTTGTCTAAACAATGACTGACTTTACAATAAAAAATATACTGGTTTGTGACAACATGAAGAATGTTCTTCATTTTTCCAGTGGGCTGCAGTCTTTATTTTATTTTTCTTTTGACTATAATAGTGGTACACTGATCACAACTGACTATCTGCAGATGTCTTCAAACCACAGCACTGACCATACTGTAAACATTGTTGAACTGTTACTAGCTGAGCCATAAAACATAACATTTGCTTCAATTTCTGCATTAGGTTTTGTGTTACATCCTGGAACAATAACTGTGAACTATTTAAGCACTTCCATCGAATCGACTGCATAATGCTTTGTGTACCACTCTACGCCCTGACTCAGGTTCATGACTTGCCAACGTGTTTAATGCTAGATGTACGTCATAACGTAGTGCTGCTCGTTAATTATTTAGGGTGTCACTGCTTACATTACTGCACCAGTACTTACCCGTCATAACACTGAGCCATTGTCATGGTTGTATCTATAATGCATCTCATTAATGGCCCAAGGGAGTAACCTATGGGGAGGCAAAGACTGAACTATCAAGATTTCATTGCCCGGGATTCAACACACTGATGAGGAGTGTTTCTCCACAGGAAATCAATGTCTGTGAGTTCTTCTGGCAGTGATAATGTTTTGAGGGGATTGTCCCACTGCAAAAACACAGGATTCTGATTCTCAGTGCACTCAGTTTTATCTGCTCATATTGGAAGTGGCCCATAACCCTATAAATTTGTATCACAAGATTTACAATATAATGTTAGCAGCTGACATAGCAGTCAGAGTACTGATGTTTTTAAATATGCTAGCTATGCTTACATTTTATAACCTAGATAATGTTTAACAATAAGTCCCAGTCTAGTGAATGAAACAGTAGTATTGTATGTGGTGTAAAATTAAGGATATACTGTACTGTTGGCTATTCCATTTTTAACTGCAAACATTATTGTACCAGTTCTGTTGGTCACATTTCAAGTTGTCAGCTACTTGAATTGTCATCTGCATGCAGATCCATATTGTACCTTTGACAAAATGCCATTTTCTGCAATGTTGCATTTAGCAGATTAGTTTTACTTACTTTACAGTTCACACTTCAGTTAGAACCCACCACCATGAAACTGTCATTTGTCACTTCCAGAAGAGGTTTAGTTCAGAGTAATTTTGTTTTGGTCACATCTTCCTAAATGGCTATAGATTTATTACAGGAAGACAGTCCTTGAATATAATGGCCATACAAGACCAGTATCAAATTTATGGCCAAATATATAACCCATCGAGTCACTAGAAAAAGGGCTGCTTAGCATTTTCAGCAAATACTAGAAGTACCAGATACTGCGAAAAAATCCCACTTTTTATATTAGTTTACGGAGAGGTTTTTATCTACACCTCAGCAGTAAACTATCTATTATTAAAAGTATTTTTCTTGCAGCAATATTTATGTATTTTGATGCAAACAAAGTTTATCTATGGCTGTCCCCTCACAATAATCTGTGTTATTATTTTCGTAGTAATAAGCTTGCTATCAGTTTTTGTCTCCAGTCTATTCTGGTAGCACAGTTCGGTTCTATAAATCGAGTTTGTCCTCGGTACAAGGCTGGTAGCATAATAAACTTCCACTCTAGAAAGATTTGAATCTTTGTGGTAGTACAGATTGCTATGTCACTGAAAACAACCACAGACTTTTCCATTATGCATTCACCAACACTGAACTGACAGCATCTGGTTACAGATTCTCATAATGTAACGATGTGTCACTTGGTGCGTAGTTCATATGCTACTGCAGGGGATATCCATGCTCTCCTCATGGACTGTCGTTTAAATGGTCTGCTGCTTATGTTAATACTGTTCATCATCTATAAAGAGTTACAAGATTTGTGATTTTTTTTTTGTTTGATGTTTTAGCAGTCAGTTTATGAAGCTTGAGGATGAAAAGGGATGTGCACGACCCATCATACTCCATTTTCTTTTATAAATTCCTGTATTTCCAACACATGAAATTAGATCAATGATCGCTCTGTGCTTCTCTAAGATTATCATGCACTGAACATAATTGTTAGTCCTTTTAGTATAGCCTGCTGATTTGTTCTCTTAATGGGCACTGCTAGTAATAAGTTAGAATAAATGTGCGCCATAATTTGACAATATTTTTGAATCTGCGCTAAAGATAATCCTCTGATAAAATCCACTTTATAACTCTGTCAAGGTTTATTTCCTTGATGCAATGTCCTACATGACTTTGGCTGTTAACAAGTGCTCTATTTCCTGATATGCCTTCCATTTTTTCATAATGTTTATTATGGTATTGCTTTGTACTACAATTCCATCCTCCTTTTCAAACTGCAATCTATAAAGTGGCTTCTTGACTTAAATATACACAGTGCTCATTTGCCCATCTTGTCATAGAACATTCTAGTATTTCATTATTGTCCTTTGCCTTTGTTCATACCACTGCAGTATGATCAACATGCTGGTTATTGCTCCTCTGAGCAGTTGTAGGTTTGGAACATGCTTCCAATGTCTAACAATAATAGTACAATTTTATGCTTTTTTCCAAAGCTGCTACCCAGTCATATGACTCTTAAAATATGTGCCTTCTATCTATTTACCATTCACTTCAGTGCCAATGCAATAATCATGATGTCAGACTTTGATATACTACCAGCTGTGAGTGTAAAGGGATGCTTTCTCACTGGGTATTAGCTGATTTTTTAATATCAAAACACCTCAAAGTTCTGCTTAGTTCCTGGACCCAGCTGACCCTCAACATGCAAAATACTCTGTCTTTGGAAAAAAAACTATTGCGATGTTTTGATAACAGTCCCAGTTTTGTATATCCATCTGTAAACTAGGCTATTTCTTATTCATCAGTATTTCAAAAGTTGGTGGCATTGATACTGATGACTGTAATTTGCAATGCTTTCAGAAGTGTCAGTGTCCATTCATTTTACTGATCCAGTTAACTTATGCCCTACCTCCTCAACCCCTTTTCTCATTTTTGCACATGGAGTCTGGGTGTCCCTTCAACACTGACAACTATCTAGATCCAAGGTTTACACCACCAGGTAGCTTGCCCTGCCATGGTAATTCATCCATACCATACACTCCCACACACACCTCGGGCCAGTTTAGTGTGTCCAATCCAACTGCTGCATGTCTTTGGAAGATGGGAGGAAACAACACCCAGAGAAAACCCACATGATCACAAGGAGGACATGCAGACTCTGCACAGAAGGCACCTCGGCAGAAAATCGAATGGGGGAACCTCTTGCTGTGAGATGACAATGCTATCCACTGCACCGCTTAACGCAGAAGTGCTGTGTATACTGCAACATATTTTGATTTGCTGGATCATATTTGTGATCTAGAAAAGCTTTTGTAAAAAATGATGTCAATGGTCACATTAGATTGACATCATTTTGATGTCACAGTCCCCATGACAGGATACTGTTATTCATAGTTGCTGTGAGAATAAAAGATTAACTAGGACCTCATTGGTCATAGCCTGACATTATGCTGAAGTGTTCTTCATGCTTCTGTAAATGAAGATTGTTGTTGTAGACCAATAGAAAGTTAGACTTCTTTCTATTCACACAACAGTAGGTTTTAAGATCAGTCCCAGATCTGGTACAAAAGTTCTTCAAAATCCCACTTCTTCAGGAAAAGTATGTGCCTACTTTTTTTTTTAGGAATCTGTATTTTCTGGATATTGTTCATAGCAGCTTCAGGTACTTCTTGTGTAGCACTACTGAGAACCATTCCTAAAGGTAGCGCTAAATTCTCTCTCTGTATTTTACTTACACTGATGCTGCAGCCTCTCTTTTGGAGATGTTGAACTGCTTCAGACAAGGTTTCTTCTACATCTCTTCAGTAATAACAATGCTGTGATGTAATGGAGAGAAGTATAGTTTTTGTGTTTCAATTTAGTTAAGTTTCTAATTGCCAATCCATGACACAAAGTCAGTCTATGCAAATATCCCTGTGGTAATGCCTGGAAACCCCAGCCCGACAACACAGATGTTAAGGTGCAAGATTACCAACTGGTAGACTAAGGTTCAAAACCTGTTTGTGGCACAACGAGGCAGCAGCAATATATGCATTGAAGAAAGGCCTGGCAATCTACTTCTGCAATTTTCACAAGAACTCTATGAGGACTACCCATATAGTCACCATGAGTTTAATACCTAGAAAGTGTACTGTTTGCCTTCCCAGGTAAAATCAATTTGTGGTTCTCTGCTCCCATAAACTGAAACTGAAAAGAACTGAAAAGAATGCATTCTTTGTGAGTAGGTAAGTTAAGACCATTATCTGTTCCCACTTGATCTGCTCATTGTGAGTGGATAAGTAAGAGTAAAATCTTTCCCCACTTAACAGATCTTTCTGAGTGGGTAACTAAGAGTATAATCTGTTCCCAGTCGATGTACACTTTGTGAGAGGGTAAGTAATAGTATAATCAGTTCCCACTTGATCTGCTCTTCATGAGTGGTAAGTTAAGACTATAATCTGCATTCTCTTGAGCCTCTCTTTTTGAGTGACTAAGTAAGAGTTATCTGTTCCCACTTGATCCACTCTCAGTGAGGGGGTAAATTAAGAGTATAATCTGTTTCATTTTGATCCGTTCTTTTTAAGTAGGTAAGTAAGAGTATAATCTGGTACCGCTTCCTTACTTTTCCTGTGTACTTCTTACTGGAATGGCATTTCTACCTCTCCATTTCTCATGCAACACATCTACATTTGTTTCGCCAGGTACTTTCCAGTCTACAATATCAAGAAAACATCTGTTTTCTACTCATTCACCCCTACCCCCACATCAGCTATTTCCCTTGTCCTTTTTGTTGTTCACAGTGGTGAGTTCCCCTGGGTAGGTCTTGGTCTGTATTGCACTCTACATTTATTCCCCAAGCACAGACATCAATTGTCCTATCCACCAATATGGTGCATTTCTGACCAAATGATTTCTTCCTGTATTTGTCATAACTTGTGAATCGGCTGCTGTCACTGCTTAGAGAGAACTTTTTTCCCCATGTGTCAATGAAAAAACAGTTGCTAGCATAGGCATTTCTCACAGCTGCTGAATTGCTTCACTGATTACTTTCCACAGTTTGTGCTGATCAGTAATTGTACTGGCATCCATCGACACTCAAAAAGAAGAATGCAGCGAGCTAATCAATGACGGTGCCACAATACCTTGTAGAGTAATGCCTTTTAAATCCTTCTTAAGTGATAAGTACTGTTTACATAACAGCATTTCCTCTTATGTCCCTCACTTGAAGAAACTGTTAACACCGTTTCCCTTGGGTTTGGTCTGTACGTCTGAATTATGTTCATCACTTCAGTCTAGTTAAATGTGTACATTTCTGACCATATTTGATATATATCACATTCATCCATCGCTTTCCTTTCAGTTATAGAGTGAGCTTTTACAGTAGGTTCATCTATCTCATTTCCTCATAGGGCGTTACACACTCATCATTTCAATGTGCACAGTCAAATTCTACATGATGTGCCGTGGCATGAATACATATCCTCAAAGAAGCCTTGCATTTTCTGTAAACTCTGCGTTGTTTCTGCTGTTAAATGTTCTAGTAGAAAAAAAAAAATCTGTTTTTGACTTCTTTCATTTCCTGCTTCTCTTTCATTAAAACTATGTGACTTGATCTGTTGTTATGAAGTTGCTGTTGACATTTCTCATCTAAATTTTGTACTTTTTGCCTGAGCTTATTTACTTTATGATTTAAAAATCTTAATGTTGCAAAAAATTACCATGCAATGGATGAGTTGACTTGTTTTGCATTCTTGCATTGCTGGTAGACAATGATCTGCATTGGCTAAGCTACTGTTCCTGCCTAGTATTCTATTATTTACTTTATCTCCATTGCTATTTGCCATTTGGTTAAGTATAAAAATACTTGGATCTCATAGCATATTTTATCTTAGTGCACTCTACTGTGCCACTCCACCTATGCTCCCTTCCTTGCTACATGATAAACATAAGGGCTACTGGTTACAAGATACACCAGCTGCCATGCTGCAGGACATGCAAATCCTGGGCTAGAAATGTACTTTTCACAGTGTATCATGTGGGAACGTGTGGCATTCTGAACATGCTCAACGTACTGCACATTAAGACAAGGAATGTCATAAGAATGATTCTGCTTATGAATTGACCTCATGAATCATGTATCAGCCAATTTCTACTATGCACTTCAAACGCACATCAGACTGTTTATAAATACATTCTCTTGGTGAGTGGTGCAAAATGTTTTTTCATATGGTGATGATCCGTAGATATTCTCTGATATCTAAGGGAGGTATAACATTTCTTTCATGTGTGGATCATTATGAAAAATTCTACACCCATTGTCTAATATAATGTGCTCATTTAACTATGCATTTTAGTTTATAAATATGTACATGTTATTTTTGTGCAGATCAAATAATTTAGGTTGTAGGGATATTGTGATGTAGTCAGAGAGTTCACTTAGAGAGAACTCTACTATGCCTTTCATATGTTTCAACTGCATCCAAAGCCATCCAAGCTAAGCTGAGACTTATTTTTTATTTACTGCACTTACACTTGCCTTATACAGTGATCACTACTGTTTTTGAGCAAGCTTAAAGCCAGAAAAACACTGTTTGATTCAGACATAGTACATAAATCAAAATAATAATCAAAAAAGCAAACGTATTTACAAAATAATAACTAGTCATGCTGACTTATATAATATAGGGTAATACACAATTATTTACAAGTATTTACAAAACTTCAGCCAATCAAACAATATCTGATATTCTCAGATTTCTCCCCCCTTTGAAGACTCCAGCTAGATTTTTCAAATGACCCTAGAAAATCATCACTTGAGAAAAAAATGGGGCTGACTGAAAATTTATCAACCCACACCCTGTCTTGAGAATCTCTCTGCATTGGCATTGCTGAAATCTGGACTGGTTAATACAGGTGGTCCTCCTAAAATTTCTTTAAGTTTCTGAAATGCCTGCTCGTAATCTGCAGTTCACATTACTTTATCTGTCTTGTTTTTCCATGTTATGTCAGCAAGGGGCACATATATTGGACTATATTTCAGCACACATTTCCTACAGTACTCTGCTGTCTCTAGGAAAGCTCTCACCTGCTTTTTGGTAACTGGGACAGGCCACACTGGAATAGCTTCTACTTTAGCAGGTTCTGGCTTAATATTACCACTCCCTACTCTATGTCCAAGGTAGGAGACTTCCACAATACCCACTTGACATGACAACTATTAGGCATAATGGCCAACACTGTCCTTTTTAATCTTCCTAAGCCCTCCCTGGCCTGCTGAAGTTGTTTTTGCCAGAAAAGACTGTAAATGGCAACAACATCCAAATAAGCAAGAACATAGTCTCCTGCTCCTACCAAGATATGTTCCACCAACCTCTGGAAGGTTGCTGAGGCATTCATCATCCAAAAGTGCATCCTTGTAAACTCATATAATCAAAAAGGTGTTTCAAAAGCTGACTTCTCTCTAACAATTTGAATCAAGTGCACAAGTCTGTATCCCTTGGTCAAATAAATATTGGTCAGATACTTAGCCCCACCTAGCTGTACTAAAGATTCATCTGTTCTAGGCATGGGGTATACATCTGACTCTGTACAACTGTTTGACTTCCTGCAGTCTACACAGAATCCTATACTACCATCTCTGTTTGTAACCAACACTGCTGGGGAAGCCCAAGGACTACTATACTCCTGGATTACCCCCCAGCTCCAACATCTCCTTTATCTCTGTGATGCCTGTGCCCTGGCCCAGCAATCAAGGAGCCTCAATCCTCACCACTAACACCAGTGAGGGGCATCTTACAAATACACACAGTAAAGTGTAATTTCCCTTAAGAGCACACAGGGATCACAGTCCAGGGCTGGTCGCTCTCTTGCTCTCCAGGTCCCCAATAAGACTCCCCACTAGCACAGCTATAGGGTCCAGATCTCAGCCTAGTGGGCAAGCTAAAACCTCCAGCACCCTCTCTGTCCAACCGGTGCTTTGTGTCCCTGCCCAAGTAGCCGACACACACACACACGCTTTGAGAAGAGTTTATACAACCACACAGACATTCCTGGGGAAGGTTGGCACAGGTTCTCCAGCTGTGCCCCTTTTTCCCCAGACTATATGGTAGTACCAGCTGCTACCACCTACTAATATTTATCAGCTACTCAAAGGCCCTTAAAAGGGTGTCTAATTATTACTGTGCAATATTATTATCCAATTGGTAGTATAGCCCAGGGCTAAAGCTATTGGAGTGGCTTTGTACAATTTTACCAAAGGCATGCAAGTACTCTAAAGAGCTTAAATTATCTCTACAAAAACAGCCATATTTGAAAGGGTTTAAAATATTCAATAACAAATAGTCAAAACACAAGACGATACTTTTTATTACACAGTGCTAGTCAAGACTTCAGAGATCACAGAGAAATACTTAAATAATTCAGTAGTACAGTTCTGACATCACAGAAAAATACTTATTCTAATCTTTCTAGTTTATAGCTATTTCTAAGAGAAAACACAAGTCTAAGATAAACTGACATATAGAGCAAGACAGCACTGGTGAGTTGGATGGTCAAGACAAAAATGCTTAATGCTCTCTGATTCTCTCTGTTTTTAAAATCACATTCCTGGTTCACATTACATCATTCTTCACACTTCCCTGGGTTCCCAGACTAACAGAAACTACATTTACATTCTTCACCTCTGGGCAGAAACCAGAGCAATAAAGGACATTCATGCATGCAAATTCTGGCCATTAACTCTGGCCACAAAACAGTAGGCAGGATGCCTCACTCTAGACTTACTGGCTCTGTGTTTTAACATGCAAGGGTCATAACATGCTTTACTTGATCAGTAGAGTGCACTGTTACATTATTTTCCAGTTCCACATGTAACACTATTTTTATCATTTAAGACAACAAGCCTGTGGTTTACAGTAACATTTACAGATGACAGAATTATCTCCAAAGTTCTATCTGGCTAGGCTGGCAGCCTTCACCCATCTTCACCCAATCTTCACAATCTCCTCTTTCAAAGTCTGTTTGACTCACTCAGGCACCCTATAAGGAGCTTGTTTAATAGGCCTTTGGGGTCCTGAATCCACATGGTACTGCATTAGGTTAGTACACCCAGGTTTCCTGGTGAACATGCCCCCAAATGCCTGTAACACTGCTTATATTTCTTTAACCTCAACAGGGGATAGCCACTGAGATATTGCCACCTCTCCCACAGAAGTGTCAGTCCGAGCCTCACTGAGCTCATTTGCCAGATCCTCCTCAAACTTCTCCTGTCATCCACTGTGAATATTCAGCACCAGGGCCTCCCTATCGTGATAAGACTTGATTATGTTAATGTGGTACAACTTATGTCCCTGCCTCCTGCCTATCTTTTGGCATTGCTCACAGGTCCTGCAGTACCCTGCTACATATTTTGCAATCCCAGACCAATAAAAATTCTGCATATTATAAAAAATATGTCTCCTGGTATGCTTTATGCCCATATGACCAGCAAAAGGAATGTGTTGGCTATGGCTAGAGGTGCCAGATGGTAGGCACTGGGCATTACCAACTGCCATATTGCCTCACCTTCTAGCCCTCCCTCAGGTGTCCAATTTCTGTACAGTACCCCTTTGTTATCAACAAAAGAAATGTCATGGGTTATGGCTAGATGTGCCAGACAGTAGGCTCTGGGCTCTACCAACTATTGTTATCACCTCACCTTCTAGCCCTCACTCATGGGTCCACTCTCCTTTCCAGCATACAGACTACCCTTTTTCTAGAGCATTAGGTGGCTTCTTAGTTACTTTCTTCAAGCCACGTAAGTTAGGGTCTGAAAGTTGTTCCTGTCTCAAGCTCTACTTTCTTAACCCCTCCTAGCTTCCCTTCCACAGGAAGACTAGTATCATCTGTCAGTGGTGCCTCGCTGTCATGGATGCCTCGATACCACCACACACCTCTGTCCTTGTAGTCACCATTTCCAAAGTACCACATCAAGAGCCCCAGCTTCAGGCATAGGATCTGTCTAGGTGTCTTGTCAGGTTTCCAGACCTATGTGCCTGTCTCCGAGCTTGACTATTTGTCACTGCAAGCACACAAGGTGCTATACTTTCAAATCATTAAGACATCTGCAGGGATATTCTAAAAACACACCTACCTGCTTGTTTCCTTTTCCACCCTACCAGCCAAGATGAACCCTGGCCAAAGGTATTTGAAATGGGATCCCACCAAAAGCTCTGACTGGTGTGGACTGCCCAAGCAATTACTGCTCCTCCTTAACCACTGCAGGCCTCACAATGGTTATAGCAGAAGCTGTCTCTCTCTTAGCAGTGGTCTATCTTCCATCCACTAAGATAGGATGCAAATTTTGGAGATAATTTGGCACCTTTGTTATTTCCAGACAACTTAATTACTGGTGTTCTGTCATTCTCACTTGCTGGCTCCCTCACCTTTTGCTTCTCACCTTGCTTTAATGGACATTTGTATGCTACATGGCCCCTTTGATTACATTTGAAACATCTAATTCCTGATCCTGACCATGTGCTTGAACTAGTGGCTTCCCCTGTTATTGGTGAACACTGTTGGAGTGGTTTAGGCTGCCCACCATGGGTTCCCTTTCGTCCATGTGCAATACTGGGTATCCCTTTCTTATGCAGTAGTCTCCAACTTGCCAAGTAGATATACCCTTTTCCCCCAACTCATTTGCAGAGTTGCACTCTTGGTCTACCAACCAGATCCTCATGTCATCAGATGAAGTGTTGAGAGTTTGTTCCCTCACCAAAAGATCTGTCAGTCCTTCAAAAGTGGTGACCTGACACCCACTCATCCACATGTGAAATTAAGTACTTAAATCAGAAATGCAGTCACATACACTTTCATCTGCCTTGCTTCTATGTTCACAAAATCTTTTTCTATACATGTCAGAACTTAATTTAAAGCAATCAATATTAGACAGTTTAGCAATTACATTAACAGCCCTACTATGGACTAAGGGGGTCAGGAACCATACCAAGAGCCCTTAATCAATATTATATTTTTTACATTCCCTCTCAAATATATAAATAAAACTATCAAAGTCATCCCCCTCCCTGTACTATGAAAATAGTTTAATGACCTTTATGGCTTCTGGGTTCCCATCATTCCCTTCCCCATTACCTCCATGACCCTGTCAAAAGGGTAGAAGCTCTCACTCTCCTCAGCTTCCAAATGTCACTGCCTCTCATTTTTTTCATCTTCCTCCACCAAACACTGTAGTCTCTCAGTTGATTTGATCTCCAAATATTTGGTTTCCAGTTCCTTTTCATGCTGATGAAGCTTCTCCCTCTTTTCAGCCTACAAATGACACAGTCTCTCTTCAGTATGCAGTTCAAGTCTCCATACCTCCAAACAAATTTTTGAGTCCTCTGAAGAAAAGGTACACTGTCTTGTCTCGGAAGGCTGCTTATCCTCAACAACAAACAGGATATCCTCAGAGCTGCTGCCCTGTGGCTGTGACTAGGGCTGAGATCATTGCTTCCTTAGTCAGGTTGGCATGCACCAATCCTTTGGCTTCACACACCTTGGTCAACTGGTTCCAGGTCAACTTGCTATAATCCTCTGCTGACATCTTTGCCTTCTGTCCCTGACTAAACTGACTAAAAATAATTAGAACTGTTTTATAATGAAACTCTGTATGTTTATCTTGTGGATGTCAAGAGTACACACCTCAGTGACAACTACACACAGGCTACTAAAGCTCAATTAAAATCCAACCACTGCTACCAAAAAATGTAATGACCCCACTTCACCCAGGGCAGTAACTAAGGAGCCTCGATCCTCAACACTGTCTTCGGTAAGGGAGTTTCATTGAAAGCAGAGATAGAAACACACAATTTCCCCTAAGAGTACATTGGGAACAGGCTCCACTGGATTTTATGCTTCACTGCAGGTCCCCAAATGAGACTTTACATTAACTACTGCAGAGTATTGTGTCCCAGTTCTAGGTATTTTACACACTTACTCTTAACTATTTGATATTCACTCATGCAAACACTCTTGGAAAAAACTGGCACAGATGTGCCTATGTCCTCTTACACAAATTACACAGTAACAGCTGCCACTAGTCAAAATACCACAGTACCCTTCAAAAGGGGTGTTCAATTACATTGAGTAAAATAAATATTGATACAAGAAGGTAGCATACAATTTAAAGGGTAAGGCTTTATGGAGTGGCCCTGGTGTTAAATAAGCATAAACACTCTCAGGTTACTGCAAGTATTTTCTAAATAACCAGCCACAATAGAAGGCAGTAAAATATTTAATAAATAAAATGATTTAAACATATATTCACTGAATAACTGATTCCAATAAACCACAGAGTTTCACACAGTAATTATGAAAATAACTTTGTAGAGAAAAACTCTAACTGTAGATTCCTAACTGCCTAAACATTAACTGTCCTTGTCTAACTTAATTAACTCAGCAAGGCAAGATGATACTCTTACTTCTGTAAGGCAAGATAAGAATATAGGTCCACTCTTCAGGCTGTTGTCTGGTCATCAGTGGCTGGAATAACAGCTCTTACTATTTATGATCAACAGCTCTGAAAAACCCAGAGCGGTGATTACTGATCTAGAAAACAACAACTGACTACTACAACAAATACTGCAACAACTGAGCAACTACTGAACAACTGACTCAGAACCTGCTTTTATAGAAGAATTTAAAAAAAAAAAGAAAGCTGTTGTAAGAATTCTACTATTTCATATCAGACTTTAGAAAATAAACAAAATGGCTGCTTTAGGGATTCTATTCCTTTCAGCTTTGGCACACAATGACATCACATCTCATTCAGCTGACAGGCATAACATGCATTCAGAATTCTTTAAAAAAACATGTACATTTGATCAGCCAAAATAATATTGTTTGATTCAAACATATTATATAAATCAAAGTAATAATCAAAAAAACAAATGTATTTACAAAATCATAGCTAGTCATGCTGGCTTATATAACACATAATAATTTACAATTATTTACAAGTGTTTACAAAACTTCAGCCAGTCATATTAGCACAGATAACAATATCTGATATCCTCACACTACCTAACTGCAGCGCCGCACCTCAGCAATCAGTAAAACACATTACAAAAGCAACATCAACCATTTCACATATGCATACACTCAATGGTCCCCAAGAACAAAGTCCATAAGACAAGCAAATACTTTACCTAATACTCTTGTCACTGAGGGCATCATTATATGGCACACAGATGCCTCACTCACTAGGTTAGACAAGCAGAAGATAATGGTTAGTTTCCAATCTGGAGCCAGGATCCACTATAATAGACACACACAGCACCCCAGGTATCAATATGATTCTGTCATAGTCTACATGGGTGTAAATGATCTGAACCATTACTTTACCAAATGATCACACTACCAAAGCTTTTAACAGGGTAAGTATGCACTTGGCCAAAATGGAATGAGGAACCATACCACAATATGTCAAACCCACCCAGGTGGGGTGGCTATGCCCCACACCCCCCAATGTGGGGGGTCTGCACCCCCACACCACCCCCTAACAAAATATACCAACTATAGGATAACACTACAGTGGGAAAAAGGGCAAATTTTCCCATGTTGGCCAAGTGCATACTTACCCTGTTAAAAACGATGGTATTGTGATTGTTCAGTAAAGTAATGGTTTGGTGTTTTAGTCTCAGTAAAGTCATCCTCGGGTAAGTCGGCTTTTGATTATTTGAACTAGAACCAACTGGCCACACTCTTCCCTCAGTAAAATATTAATTCAAAAAATTAGCAGAGATATTCATCCCAACCCAGGTCTCACTGTTCATAAAACCATCACTTCTATCCCCAAAATCAACCAGTCACCTTACACATCTCACCAAAAAACAGAACCCAAACTCACCTTACTAAATATGAACCTAAGACATTTGTATAATAAAGTGCATGATATACATGCCTACCTTGCCACATACACTCTTGATGAAGTCATAGCTACTGAAACAAGGTTAAAAAAAATAAATGATAATGAAATCCCTCCTCCTACCGGATGCAATATAAACCGATATGCAGGTGGTGCAACAATCACCTGTAAAAATCCCCTAACCATCACTTTACTTCTGCAATAGATACCCAAATTTAAAAATGCTGAACTTCAAATAACACTCCAAAAAATCAACAATAGGGAAACTATATGTTTAACAGCAATTTATATCCCTCCAGGGAATAACATTGATGCTGCTGAAAGCATCCTATAATGGATAACCCAACAAATTAACCATGTAACTTTAATGCTTGGAGACTTAAATATACACTGGCAACTTATAAGTTCCATTACCCCCATTGAATCCATAAACTTGTACAACTTCAGACAATTAATAACCGCACTTACTAGAATAAATAACACTTCAGGGAAACACTCAACATTAGACTAGATTCTTACAAACAAACCATAAAAACTTACATAAGCAGGGTGCCTGTCAGACAGCACAAGTGACCACATACCAACATATGCTATTAGAACTCACCATAACCAAGATAAACATATTATGTATAATCAGATATGAAATACAACCAAATTCAGCAAAGATATTTTCAATGAAACACTTAAACAATATAAGTGGAATGTACTTAGAACTATGCTGTTAGATACTGCTGTAGAACACTTTGATAATATATCGCCAAGGACCTTAAATAATGTAGCACCAGTACGTAACAAAAGAGTAAAGTTCAACCCCGCACCATGGCGGACAAAAGAAACAAAAAAAAATCATGATTAAAAAGGGATAAAGCCTGGAAAAATTGGTATTAAAATAAAACTCAAAATGCCTTCCAGCAATTTAGACAACTTAGAAACTTGCAAAACACCATGTCAAACACGATAAGCAAACATACAATACCAGTCAATAAGACAAACATAAAAACAACCCAAAACGTTTTGGTCATCACTAAATAAACTACTGTACCGTGACAAGATCACCACTCTTTCTCCAAAAACAGACATTATGACAGACTCTTTCCCCACACAGTTTAACTCCTACTTTATGCAATCAATACTCTCTCTTAGACATGAACACATCTGCCCCCTTTCTCTAGCCCTGTCCAATTAAAACCACCCAGGGCTCTTCAGTTTTAGTCCAGTACATACCTCACTCATAATGAAGATGCTCCTTAAACTAAAAACTACTTCAATAGCTGTAGACCAACTACCATCAGACTACCTAAGAATGGCCACAGAAGTCATAGCCTCCCAGTGTCCACACTAATTAATTGGTCCATAGCAGAAAGATACATCCCAATGCTGAGGAAAAAATTGTACATCATACCATTGCACAAAGGAAGCACATCTGCAGAGTTTAATAACTATAGGCTGATAGCAATTCTCTCCCCCACTGTCCAAAATATTAGAGAAATGCAACAATATGTAACTGATGCAGCACCTAACCTCAAATAACCTGCTGTCACAAACACAACATGGCTTTAGGCCCCAGCACAGCACCACTACTGCACTACTACATTTTTCCAGTATAATAAACCAACATAGAAACAATGGTCTATGTGAGCATCCATAATGCAAAGGCATTTGTTACTGTCTCACACAAAACAAATATTCATTTGACTGTCCTCAACAGGACTTTCACAAAACTAATTGTGCTTTCTTACCTAAATGGAATACAAGTCATTACATGGCAACAAACCCACTCATCTTTTCAACCAGTTACTACAGATGTCCCTCAGGGCTCTGTCCTGGGTCCTCTCCTATTTAATATACTCACCATGGTAGTTTAGTTCAGTATGAAGCATTAACATTTACGGCCTCAACAATAAATAAGTTCCAAGACATTATCCAAAAATCTTTCTCCTCTGTGGAAATCTTGCTGAAAGAATCAAACCTCCTACTCAACCTTAAGAAAACTAAGTTCATGCTTTTTACCTTAAAAAGTTGACAAAACCAAAAGCAATCTTAAACCATAAAGTCAGAAAATAATATGGTCACTGAAACTGTAACTCACAGTAAACTTCTAGGCATTATAACAGATGACAGTCTCAAATATGGCCAGCATATACTGCACACCATTAAATATATGCACCAGAAACTAGGTCTCCCTTTATAGGATCGCCAGATTCCTTTCAGATACTGCAAGAAAAACTCTAGCCACCACCTTCTTATTGCCAACTCTCTTATATGCTACTTCTGTTCTAACATATTTAACCAGTACTCAAAGAAAGAAACTGGCCTCCTGCTACAATAAAATAGCTACATTTGCCATCAGTCTTCCTCATAGGACCCACTACTGTCATAGCTTAAAGCAATTAAACTGGCTTGAATTACACAACTGCCTAACATATTCATGACTACAGCACACAACGTCATTCATCATCCAGAAAAATACCCTGCTCTACAAAACTTATTATTGCCCTACTGCCCTTCAAGGAACATCCGCTCTATGACAAATTCTTATTATTTACAAATAAGTCAAATAATGATTCAGGAGACTCGCTCTTTTCAAATGACATTGCTAATCTCTGGCATAGTATCCCCACACAAATAAAACTCTCCAACAGACTTGATAGTTTTAAACCACTGCTTAAACAACATCTTAACCAATCCTGGTCATGCCCATGCTAATTACAAGGTTAAGACTTTGTGTTCACAATGAGATACTCTCCAAATAGTCTCCTTAAACAGAATACTCTCGACCTCTCACAGAAATGACAAAACAATTCTTATACATAACTGCTGCCTGTACAATCCATCAAGTTGCACGTGGCCTTTAGTAACTTCTACCTATGCAAAATCTTAGAATATATAAATATAGCTACTGTTTTTGTATAAATGTAAATAGAAATGTAACTATTTTGTGTTTAACTGTAACTTAGTATAACACAATGTAAGCAAATGGAGCTTTTCTTCTCGGTCCTCGGCTGAAAATGGGTATTACCCAATCAGACCATCCCCGTACACAGAGCAGAATAAATAAATAAAATGTGTCATATATAGGAACAGGTCTTCTTGCACTGATCAGCATACTACTTTCACCAAAGACAATGCCACAGTATGAACATAAACATCCTGAAACAAATACTGCACCACTCCAACCACCAACATGGGAAGGCATTGAATACCCCCAGTGTCATGTCCTCACTAGTGAGGTTGGATCACAAAGCTGTCTCCATTGAAGTAAAAATCAGCCTGGAAAACCCAGCTAAACCAGTAATAGCTGGGAACTCTTCTAAGGAAAACTAAAGTTTGTCAAAATTCAAGGCTCCCATTAACCCTGAGATCAAAGCTACATATGCAGAATTTTTCAGAGTCCCTATATAAAACATGTGAATGTCTGCAGACAGGCTGCCATGCCTACCAGAAAGAAACCCAAAAGAAACACTAAAAACAATCCCCACTGATAAAATCCTTACTTAAACAGGGTATATAATAAAAGAAGAAAACTTATAGCCAATATCAGGAAGACCAACTCTCTTAAAAACAAGTGCTCTCTTATACAACTTAAGAAAATAAAAGGTCTAAATAAGTCCAACAAGGCCAATTATGAGGTCAGGGTGGCTTAACAGGCTAAGGATAATTATAAGGTCTTCTTCAGCTATGCCCAGAGTCTTAAAGGTAACACACAGCAGTGTCCTAAACTGATGATGAGTGGTACCACCTTCACTGATCAGAGTGACATAGCATATCTACTGGCTGATAAATTCAGCTCAAAGTTCAGCCCTCCCAGCTTCACCAGATGAAATCCACTCCAACGTACATCCACCAACTGTTAACAGGTACCAAGTGCTGACAGCACACACTAAAGTCAAGAACATCACCTCCATGGGACCCAACAACATTCCCATTTGACTCATGAACAAATTAAAACATGACCTATTAGGACCACTTGAGGCACTCTTCAACTAAAGCCTTAAAACAGGCTACATTCCAAGTGAATGGAGGACCACAAATGTCATTTCCCTTAGCAAGAGTGGACCATAAACTGACCCAGGGAACTACAGACTCATCAGTCCAACAAGCCTAATATACAAAGCTATGGAATGACTTATCATGGAAATAATAAACAAGAACATTGATAATATATAGACGATGGAACCATCCCAATTTTGCTTTGTTAAGGGAAGTCCATGATACCTAACCTGGAAGACATCAAGTGGGTCACTAAGGCAACAGATGAGGGTAAAATAGTGTATGCTGCATATATTGACTAAGCCAAGACATTTTATTCAATACCCCACCAAGACATTGTTGACACGCTCTCTAAACTAGACATAAATCCCTACATAATTCACTGCATTTCCATCTGGCTCACAGATGAGAATCAAGCAATCAGGATCGGTAAAACCACCTCATCAAGAGACCGGTCACTAGCCAAGTTGAGCCAGCCCATATTTGGCATCTGCTTCTTGGAAGTTAAGGCTAAGGTTCAGGGCCTTTGGCTCACTAAGTTCACAGATTACTGTGAATTGGGAGTTATTATAGATTCCCCCCAAGGCACCAGCATCTTGCAAGAGGGTTTAACACCAACAAATGTCTGGTGCCAAAGCCATGGTCTAAACCTCAATGCCAAAATAATTCATTATAATGTCCTTTTGGAAACTGTCAACCCAAGTTAATTACTCCATCAATAAAACACCCCTAAGAGTCGACCTGGTAGTAAGGATCAGGACCATATTGTAGACATCAATCAGGCCTTTGACAAACATGTAGCTTAGTTAGTAAGAAAAGTATTCTATGTTGCTCAATTTATAGGTAAGGGTATGGCATCCAGTTGTTAGCAAGTTATAGTACCACTCTGTTCATCCCTTATCAGACCTAACATTGAATATAATGCCCCCTTTGTATCTAACCAGATACTTGCAACAGTTGGAACACCCACAAAGGTTTCTCACAGGGATAATTCATAGGTTCATAGGTAAGTACTAGGCTAGCTGCCCCTGTGGATAATTTTATGACCAGCGAATTTCCCTTTTGTGCTCAAAATAACCAATCAAATTTGTTTACTCATCCAGTGGTTGATAATTATATATTACACATAATAAGAATAATTGGAATCATATCCTAGATTACTTGAGGAGACCCCTGATGGAATAAAGCATTTAGGAACTGCCTCTGTCTATTAGTTTTAGTACAGGAGGCAGTCCTGGGGTGAATTTTCTCTTTCCCATCCATAGATCTAAATTGTGCTTGAAAATGGATAGGGATGAACTTTGTTTTATGTGGATGGGGAGTCTGTTCTGCAGCAGTGGTAGCCTGTGTGATATATCCATGTCCCTCCAAACCATTCTGTTGATGTTGCAGAAGAGGTTTAGATCCCTAGACCAAGTACTTCTTTTGCCATTTGACTTGCTGAGGTGCAGAAAATCCATCAGTAAAGGGTCCAGGATGCCTTGTATGCCTGATACAGGTAATCTCTTAGCAGTCTGAAGGATATTGAACATAGTGACAGGGCTTTGAATCAGTCCATGTAGAACATGTTTAGGCTTGTACCTTTTGGTATGGTATCTCTGTGGGTGTTAAAGTGATTGCATGTGTCAGGACAGATATGTGCTAATGGGAGCATTGCATTTAATGATTGCTCGAATGAGAGCTGCGTAAATGGGAACAATGATATCACTACATGTAGACACAATTTCTTTGTTTATAAGCTGTGCAATATAGAATGACTTTCTTGCAAAAATAAGCACACATTGGTCAAAGGTTAGGTCACTGTCCATGCAAGTTCCCAAATCCTGAATAACTGGGTCAGCTCTTAAGGGATTATTGTCAGTGTGGTAGTTCCCTGGGGTAGATGATTTCCCAAAGGATACAATAATATAATTTTGACAATTACTTTCATATCATAATTTTGAAACCCGTTATTTATTTGAGACAACTCTTCCTGCAGGATGGCTAAGCAATCAGGAGATTCAATGATTGCTCTTAGCTTGAAGTCATCTGCAAACTTAGTCAACCAGATCCCCTTGGCATTGGCTTTTACTTAATAAATGTAGATGTCAAACAGGAGATGTCCCAGCATAGCCATAGAACCTTGGGAGATCTTAAAAAAATTCAACATTTCTGACAAATGGGAAATTCAGGGAATGAATACCCATGTCCTACACTCATTGTCTCTGGATTCAGTCTCCGACAGGATGCAGAGAGGGGATCTTTGCTGGCTTACAGGGCTTCCTCAGAACCAGCCCTGAAGAATCTATTGCACATGTCAAAATAAACAGCAACAGAATGGTGTCTATATTACATCGAAGCTTTAGTTAATAAAATAACTAAAGCTCAATCTTGTAATATCGATAGCTAAAATTGTCGAACGGATGTTTAAACCAAGGGAAACACTTCCCTTGGTCGAATCAAAAAATTAAAAAAAAACTTTACATCTGAAATCAAGTGGGGGGCTTCACTCCCCACACCCCCCTACCTAAACATACCAACACAGAGATCACTCCAAATTGATGAAATGGGGATACTCCACAGAACGGCCAAGGGAAGTGTTTTCCTGGGTAAATCGGCCATTAGACAATTTACAGTTTCGATATTACAAGTTCAAGCTTTACTTATTTCTATTAAGTAAAGCTTTGATCTTGTAATATAGAACCCCAGAATCACTAGATCCAGGGATCTGAACTTCACTTTTGACATGAACAGAACATCCTGCAGAGACAAATGTGTGTCCCAAAGATCCCCATACTATCAAATAGGCTCCCCATCCATGTAAAACAGAGGTCATCCTTGACCCTATTCAAACAAAATCTTGACAAGTGGATGGGAATTCATAAATTTATCCACATTCAGGTTTCCATATCGAGGCCATCAATAAAAGATGTATTATCATAACTAATGCCCACACACACACATCATTAGTTACTTCCCCACTAACATGCTCCCTCCATATAGATGCCCATGATACTCATGACCCAAATGGTTTGGGATGCACTTGTAAGGGCCCTAATGGTTGCTAGCCTAGTAACAACCTATTTAATGAAAATATATGTAGGTTTTGAACTTCATTTGGAAAGATGGGATTTGCATGAATGGGGAGAAAATGAAAACTATATATTTTTAACACGTTTTATAAAGCTGATGAAAACCTGAAACAAGAAACTACCATTTGTGGCAAAAGTTATTTATTAAAGACTTTTGTATGTTGATAAATATTGTTCCATTTAATTGTTTTAATTTGTCTGTTTATATTTTAACAAAGCATTTGTGGCATAATAGATCATAAAACCTGCAAAACTACTTAGACAGCCCTGCAGGTGATTAGAGTACAGCAATCAGGGTTAAGCAATGACTACACAACTCAAATGGGCTGACAGTGCTAAATTCACTAAATGGATCATTCAACAGAAAGACAATTATTAATGAGGTACCTTAGCATGTGTATCACATCCTGTAGTTTTACTGTCATAAGAGTAACACTGGAGGAGGTTTTAGAAGGGAAAATGTACAATCTATGGAACTATGCTTAAGCAGAAAATTTCATAGAAAATTAGAAAGGATTTTACAAATTTAACAGAATGATAAGAAATATGGCACCCTACATTAAATGTAATTCAGTGCAATAAAATGAACCTGGAAACCAAAATGTCTTGCACTGAGTTTATTCTTACCAGAGAAAAAATGGAATGAACTTGGTATGGTCTTGTCAGGTGACCTAAGATGCGAGACATTAAACAAGTGATTTAAAAAAAAAAGACTTGCTAGATTTCATCACATTATTTTTTATGTGGATTTGCCTTGTACTTCCTGATGCTGGAGGCTGTGCCCCTCAAATCTTTTATATTAACCCGGACATCCCTGTAGCTCAGATTCAGGGTAAGACTCAGAGGTACCATAACCTTGGACTTCGTATATATCCCCCAAGTATGTACTTTCAGTCTTGGTATTCCATGGACTGCAACTGTGCTCCCTGGAATTTCAAGAAGAACTTTTCTCTCCTAAAAGTCATATTTCATTTATCACTATTTGGAATAATGTAAGCATTTAATAGCAAACAATAACAACGATCAAACATTTCAGTATGTCTCATTTCAGTTTTGACGTACAATTCTTTTACTTGTATTCATTGTTTTTAAAGCAAATTAATTTACTGATCAAGAACATGTTAATGCCAGCCTATAATGTTACACTGATAAGCATCTTATTTCCCAAAATGGCATAGAAAACAGTATGTACCACTACATAAAGGCCTATGAAAAATTGATACAAGTCATGTCAAGAAAAGGAATGTTTTAATAGTTTTGAGTTGGAAAAAAAATCTCCAAATGTAATGAATTGGTCGCTTAAATGTAGTAAAAAGTATGTTAGTGGACGAAAAAGATCCCCACATTCCCTATGCAGTGAATGTACCTATGTACTCCTCTATTATAATCATTTCTGAGGTAGCTGCCTGTCATAATGACCCAGAGTTTCATCAATTATTTCAGTGAACTAACTTATTTAGCCTCATTCAACTAAACTGTTGTTAATCACATGACTGATTCCCAGGAAATTAAATATATTATATGCTGCAGTGGTACGGCGGTAGCATTGTTACCTCACAGCAAGAGGTTCTCCCATTCGATTATCAGATTGGCTTGAGTGGCCTTAGGTCAACTGGTGCCCTAGGCAAAAGGGCTGTATGGCGCCCCCCCGCCACACCACCTGGTGCCCCATCCTGGTCTACCTACACCAACTAAATACTGGAAAAGCACCCCTGCTAGTGCAGCGCCCTAGTTGGCCTATGCCTAAGGCCGGCTATGGGCTTGGGAGTGCCTTCTGTGTGGAGTCTGCATGTCCTCCCCATGGTTGGGTAGCATTCGAAAGACATGTGTGTGTAAATGAGCATGCCTTTGTTGAAGGTTGGGCATCGAGCTGGCACCTCGGTGTTTCCTATAAAAATTTACTGCCAATCATTAGCGGGCCGGAGTTCTGCTGGGTTACCCCTTACCAGGAAAAAGCCGAAAGCAAACAACAACATACCACAATTGAATGCTAGCTTGTAAATCCATGTCTACCAACAATCATTGCATTTTGACTATATGGAGAGTCATCAGCTTTCATCATTAAATGGGTACAAAGCTATAAATTGTAATATACACAAATTTACATAAGAATGCATTTACTTGATACATGTTAATATAATACAGTATACATTGGAATATACAGTAAACTGGGCTGCTGTCAAAAATGAGGGAAAACAAAATGGTAGCATTTACATTATAACACATTCCAATATATGCAAAGGTTTCCTTATTATTAAAACTCTTCTTTTTGTAGTTCTCAATTATTATTTACAAAATTCAACTTAAAATGGCAATATCTTAGCAATCACAAACTACAAACCTAGAATTTTTCTGCTGCAAACCAGTGGTTGCACCATTGCTAATAAACACACAGTCATATTTTTCCTATGAATAAAATAAAATTAATTTATAAATAATTCATGCTTTTTAGACTTTATCAGTAGAATCGATAATGGAATAAATGACATAGATAATAAAACAGAGATGATGGGTCTATATTACTGCACTGAAATGCCATAACAGCAAATACGGAAAGACTGACAAGTATTCAGTGAAATCTATTTCCGCGATTCGCTGAAAACTTGTTGGGAAAACAAATACTTGCCCCGTAATGCAACAAAAATAATTTTACCTAAAACAAAACCCAACTATGCCCCCCCACACCCCAATCTAAATTTACCAAACTCCGAGTTCGCACTACAGTGGAGAAAAGGGCAAAATTGTGTTAGTTTGCGCACTGAGCAGCATCGGGCAGTGCCGCCTAAACAGGTTTAAACTATTCCAGGCTCCACAAAGTCTGCTCTTCATTTTTCCCTTAGAACTGTTCAAACTCTCAAAGTAAGCACTCTGTTCTCTTTCTAAAGCCCTGCACTTGCTCAGTTCTTATAAGGAAACACTAACTAACTAAAGCACTACACCCTCCTAGACTTCTCATAAGTACTAGGCTCCTGATTGGTCCTTCCTGATCAAGTGTAAAATCAGTTCCCTTTACTAATATGATCAGTGAAAAAACAGTTCCCTATAATAATCTGGTATGTCCAAGGGTCAGTTTCAGGGTTACTCTCCAGTCCAGCTGGTGAATCTGGGAATTTTGAGGCAATGTTACAATTGCCTTATGTACACAGACAACCCTCTCCTCCTTCCAACAAACTCTAATACATGTGAGAGATGCAGTTACACAGCCAAACTGGAGGCAGAGCTCTCTCACCCAAGACTGGCACAGTCAGTCAGGAGGAAAAGGTAATCACTTGCACTACAAATCCAGTCTTAGATAGACCTATTGCATCTGCATACCCAACACAAAAACATACTTGGAGGCTCTAAATAAAAATCTGCCTAAGCAGCAAAGACCTCCAAAGCAGATATCCAAGTAACAGCCACCCCTCAACAATACCCATGAATCACATATCTCACAAAGTCAGTGTGCCTCACAGTCACAGCCCTTAAGGCTAAACAACACACCAAATACACTCGTTATAGGGGACTTTATTGTCCGGCACATTGACGTCCTGCTCACCAGACTGAACAAGGAGAAGGTCACTGTAAGCTGCCTGTCAGGTGCCAGGATCCGCCACATAACGCAAGCACTCAAGTCACTCCAAAGCAAGTACAAATATGACTCCATCATTGTCCATGCTGGTGTGAATGACCCAAGATGTACCTCCCTGGACTACATGAAAAGAGACATAGAGGAGCTCTCTGATCATGTAGCCCAGGCTGGTATGACCCTGACCTTGAGTAGCATCTTTCCCTCACCAAGAATGATACCACAGTATAAAGACAAAATGATCTGTTTCAACAATTGTCTAAAGTATTGGTGTCATTCAAAGGGGATCCAGTGTCTGTCAGCCTGGAATGACATGCTCGACAAGCCACGTTGCTTCGCTATGGACAGCTTGCACCTGTCCCCCTTAGGCTTTTGTATACTGGCCAAGGCTCTTGCCACCCCCATAGTGCCTTTTTTAGGCAAGGCTCAAAGGACAAACTCACCTCCATAGACAACCCAAGGATAAAAAAACTAAAGGTAATGCTACTCAATGCCAGAAGTCTAAACCTCAAGATGCATGCACTCGAGGCTCTCCTCAGTATGGAGAAAATCGATGTCTGTGCAGTAACAGAAACCTGGTTCAAGGCTCCTGATAGCACTCCAGCACTACCAGGTTATAACTCATACCATGCTTTTTGGCCCCAAAACTCGGACTGATGCACAAAAGGAGGGGGAGTATCTATATTCATCAAAGATACCTAACACCTCCAGGTTAGTGGCACTGCACAAAGCATCGCAAACCATCCATGTGCAACTAACAATGGGCATAACTGCCTTTAAGTTTGTAGCCTGCTACAGATCACCCTTCCTTTCACAGGAACCCCACTTGGCATTCCTGAGAACACTGGAGAATATGAAGGTCTCTCCAAACACTAGGTTATTGGGTGACTTCAACTACCCAAACATTGACTGGGAAAACTACTCAAGCCCAAACACCCTCACCCAACGGTTCCTTGAATTTATAAACTCTAACGCGATGGAATAACTGGTCACCACTCCCACAAGAGGGAACAACATATTGGACCTGGTCATCACCAACATGGGGACTCTATGTTCCACACCTGAGGTAAACCCCTCATTGGTTAGATCAGACCATAAACTAATTTCCCCTGGACATCCATATCACGCCCCCACCCCCAGCCAAGGAAATCACTGTAAAGAATTTCTCAAAAGCTAACTTCACACTTCTTAAGACTGAGGTGGAATCCTTCAAAGCCCCCGGGCCAGAGGATAATACAGCCCAATCCGCAGAATCCTTTACAATTGCATTCTATGAGCACCTGCAGGAATGCATGGATCGTGCTATCCCAAATAAAACCAAGACTCACTCTTCCAAAACCAGGAGACCTGTCTGGTGGACCCTGGCCATAAATAAGCTATACAACAGAAGGAGGAAGCTACTACAATGCAGAGCAAAATCCCAAAAAGGGAAGGCATCTCTGATCAGTATTAGCAAGAAACTACGATTCCCTCATAAAATAATCAAAGGCCAGTTTCGAAAGAAAAATTGCCCTAGACACTAAAGATAATCACAAGGCCTTCTTTAGTTATGTCAGGAATATGGGTGGAAACTCCCAGATATGCTCTGAATTGTTGCATAATGGTACAAAATATACCGAACCTACAGACAAAGCCAACATCCTGGCAGACAGATTCAGTGCTAATTTCTCCCCCCTTCCCCCTCAAAGGAGCAAATGCCTATCCCACCTGAATGTAACCTCCCTGACATCACAGATGCACAGGTGAAAGCTGCCCTCTCCAAAGCAAAAAACACAGCATCTATGGGACCGGACGGTGTCCCAGGCTGTGTCTTACATGAGCTCCAAGAAGAACTGAACCTTCACATTAAGTCACTGTTCAAACTTAGCCTTACTACAGGATATGTACCCAAAGAATGGCGTACAGCTACAGTGGTCCCACTCCACAAAGGTGGCGCGACAACGGACCCCAGGAACTATCACCCCATAAGCCCGACTAGTCTGGTCTGTAAAGCTATGGAGCGTATTATCATGGAACTCAAACAAAGACATTGGGAGCCTCCAGACACTGGACCCTACCCAATTTGGCTTTGTTAAGGGCAGATCTTGCCTCTTAAACCTAGTTGATTTCTTTGAAACAGTTACCAAATCCATAGATGAGGGCAAGGTAGTCCACACAGCCTACCTGGACCTCGCAAAAGCCTTCCACACAATACCCCACTCGGGCATCATAAATAAGCTTACCAGCTTAAATATCAAGCCCTATATCACAAGATGGGCTGCAAACTGGCTCCGGGATAAAACCCACACGGTCAGAATCGCAGGTGCCATGTCCGAATCCAAAACAGTTACAAGTGGCATCCCACAAGGCTCAGTTCTTGGACCTCTCTTATTCGGTATATACGTCTCTGAGGTTCAGGCTAACACAGGGGGACTATGGCTGACAAAGTTCACAGCATCCTCCAAAAGGGTCTCACAGAGACGGATGCTTGGTGCCAGAACCATGGCCTCAAGCTTAATGCTAAAATGCACATAGTCATCCCCTTTGGGAAAAACAAAGTGCCCACAAATTACCACATAGGTGGTAATCCATTAAGTACGGAAGAAGTAATTAGAGATTTGGGGACCAACGTAGATAGTAATCTCTCCTTTGATAATCACATTGCCAAAGTGGTTAGAAAGACCTTCTATATAGTCCACCTTATCACGAAAGGGTTCGCATCTAGATCAAGACAGGTCATTGTGCCCCTCTACTCGTAACTCATCAGGCCCATAATTGAATACAATGCCCCTTTTGGGATGTACTTTACCTGACACCTGCAGCAACTGGAGAAACCCCAAAAGTACCTCACCAAGAGGATCATGTGCTACAAACAGATGTCCTATGCAGCTAGACTAAAGAAACTCCAGCTCTACTCAGTTGCTTATTACCTACTCGGAGGCGATCTATGCCTGACGTACAAAGCCATGTCTAACCCAGAATTAATGGACATGCTCCACCTCAAAAAATCCAAATCCCTTAGAGCTACATGCTCCAGGGACTTAAACCTCAGCACAAAAGTAAATAGGACATGCTGGAGAGACAGATTCATTTCCCAGAGGCTCCCCTAACTCTGGAATAAAATACCAATTCATGTTAGACATAGCCCCTCGCTGACCCTCTTCATGCGAAATCTGGAAGCGTGGATGGGAAATCGCAAATTCACCCCTGGGATCTCTTCTGTGTCCCTGCTCGACAGAGGCACGGTGAACTAATCTTAAAGGGCTACCTTCTGTGACCTACTATACAGAGGCACAGTAGACTAATCTAATAGGGAGGCGAAAGCCAAATACACTCGGGCTAGGCTTATAAATGCCGTAGGGCAGATAGCCTAGTATCTACCTATGAACCTGTGAACTACATTTTTTGCCCTGTGATAATTCAGCGAATCGTGGGACTGGATTTTGCTGAATACATGTTGGTCTTTTCGTATTCACTGTTACGGTGTTTTGACACCGTAATATAGACCCAAGATAATACCCTCATTTAGGATATTGGCATTCAGTTCTGTGATACTACTAGCCTCTTCATTGCTCAGCAAATACTTATAAAGCTCAAACACAGAGATAAGTTTAGGAAATCATGTCCACTGTGTCATTTTGATTAAATTTCATCATGGCGCTCTCTTACTTTATATAGAACACTAGTCAGTCAAAAACATTTAAAATTGTTTAGCTATGAAATGATTTGTCCATTTTGAAGTGGTACTGCAACATCATATCACCAGAGATGAAAGACGTGTCCATTTAATTTACATTTTGTTTATAATTCAGTTAAGTTTCCCTTGATTCTATATTGTGTAGAAACTCACAAGGCATGGTATCCATTTAATTTGTGGGATTTATGGCACTTGGCACTAATATCTGGCTTTTGTTATATTCAGAATGAGTGCCAAAGCCTCCTGTTGATGCTTAGCAATGCAATCCTTAAATAATGCTCACAAAAAATGAAAAGTGAAGTTAGCTGTGTCCTTTATCAGTCAACAAAACAAAGTTAACATCATCATCAATGGTCTCAAGACTAAACCAAGGCTGCTTCAGTGCAACACACTTTGCCAGTAATGCTACCAGGTGTGAGAGCTACTTTTGGAATGAAAGACTCCAAAATTCTCCAAAATTTCAGCTTTGCCATCACTCAACTAAACATACTACCTCCATGTCAAAAAGAGATACCTTCACCCATATGATACATCTAAATACATACTTCCTTGGTGACAATATTACTGGATTGGCCTACACAATCACATCACAAATTAAAAACAGTCCAAATTGTTGTCAGCAATCACAATTCGCAGTGCAGAAATTAGACTAAGAACACAATCGCATCTCATACTTTCACTTATCTTCAGGTTGGAGCTTCTGGCATCTTAGTCGATTCTCAACATCTTATCTCTTCAGTTCAGATTATTCAGCGATGCAACACTGAATAACAAGATGATAAATGGTGTGGTGGACTAGAATTGTAATATATGTATGTGTGTATGTGTATATGGTTACATGTGACAACAGCAAATGACCATATGACTGAGCATCCTTTTCTATGAAATTTTTGGCTGCAGCCTTTCCACTGTTGCACAGTCTTGGAGTAGATATATATATATATATATATATATAATTAGCAGGGGTTATGAGGATGTGGCAGGCTTGCCCCTTGCAAAACAAAAAATAATTTTAGGTTTTGCTCATTTCAATCATTTTAGATTTGATCCAAAATCCTATTTCTTCGTATGTTCACTCTTATGAGTATTTGATGAGCCACACATATCTCATATATTATACACACACACACACTCATGTGTATACAATAGATATAGACATAAATCTAGATATAGATATATTTATCTATACATGCTATAGAGTCTACTTTGTTACATTGAAGTTATAGAAATTCAAACTGCATATGGTCGAGACCATACATTCAGATATCTCTAGGTTATATATCTTGTATACCACAGTACAGCGGAAATCAGGAATTTATACTTCCCCCACTGTAGTTCAATCTCAGAGTTGGTATATATAATTAGCAGGGGATGGGAGGGGTGCAGTGGATTTTTTTATTTTTCAAAGTTACAGAACTTTGATTGTATGATCTCAACCATATGCATTTTCAATCTTTGTATATTGATCTACGTGTGTGTTTGTACCCACACATACACACACACAGATATATATATATATATATATATATATATATATATATATATATATATATATATATATATATATATGAAAACAGCAGTAAAGTAGATCTTAAATAATGGCCTGGAACAGCCTCAATATTAAACCTATTTCATTTTGTCAATTAAACTGTATTTTTTAATAAAATCAGTTTTCATGTACTAGTTCTAAAATAAATTAGGCTCCTAAACTAACAGCACATGTATCACTAATGTTTCTGTGCCGTTATATTGTTATTAGGTAGTCTTGTCCCTTTAAAGGGCTTTAGCAGCCACAATGGAAAAATAGGTATGTCATGGAACCTGCCGGTAAGAAGCTGAAGAATTTTTTTCTTAAATTATTATTAGGCCTGAAACATCTTAATAGAATGAACATATATAACCGTCAAATAAAATCGATGTCTAATACAATTACCTTTCTCAATAACACTACCCATTTGAACAAATATCTCTTATTTTAAATTTGATTTACCCTCTTGCTTTAATGCCATTAAAACACAATATTATGACTTACATATAGCTTCTTAGCATTGCATTCCCTTTAGAGTATAACATAGCCTAATACATTCATACCCATGAACTTAATTTGTGCCACTTTTCATTAGTTTTCCAATTACTGCAGAAATAAACTGATTTGTCATAACAAACGGCAGTAATGTGCATTTTTTATTTAATGCACACCTTCATTATTCTTTGCTTTTTCTGTTATACACATTCTTGTTATTTATAATTTTGCTCATTCACTGAAAGGATTTTAATTCTATTCTTCTGTATGGTGATACTTACTTGTAGGAAGGGCTTCTATCCAAATTCCTGTAAGCAGTCAATGCCCAACAATTCAATCATGACCAACAGATTGTCCTTTGACAATACAATGCTGCAAACACTTCAGTATAAACTCCTTCACTCAACTTCCTTAATTTATATTATAACATCAAAAGCTCTTTACTTCATCGGGTATATGTAGTCCATCTGTGGTGGACCCATCAATCCCTACAAGCTGTCATCAAGGGAACAATTCAAATGACCCTCAGGTATGTCAGCAATATTCCATTCATTTTTAAACCTCACATCATTCCATTAAATTCAACTTGCAGTTTATCAAGCCTCTGCAGTCATCAAGCATTTCAACAAATCAGCCCATTAGAATAAACCGCAAGATAATCTAGTCTCGTATGCTTTATTTTTATACCAATGTATGAAAGGCCATCAGCAAATAATCCTGCTCATTTTCTATGTTGTCTTTCCTCCACGGACTTGATTTAGTACAACAGATAGATATCCATCCATCTCCATTTAACTGCTTGTCCACTAACATTTATTCCAGCATCTTCACTCAGGCAATATATTCCCTTGTCCAACACATCCTATATGTTATGTTTATTAAACATTTTTAGAAAATACTGTAACACACATCTAAACAGATGAACTGTATTATACAATTACTGACGCATTCTCTTGGTTTCCTTTGTTATAATTTTGATCCTATAAAATACATACATTGTTGTGCCAATAACATCAACATCAACCTTGGTATAAATGAATGAAAGTCATTATCACACTATCACTACATTCCATGTTTGTGGAATTCTACCTTCCACCTATTAGACTAGTCTTCTAGTTGAGAAATTAAATATTTATGCATCCGCATAATTAACAGGATACAAATTCCACTTTCTATCACTGTGTTATTGAACATCTACTTGCAGGCATTCTGTTTAAAACAATTCAGATTATTTTTTAATAAACATCAACAGTTACAGAATTTAAACACTCACATTATGAAATACGTACATGCTATACCAGAATAACATCATTTCATGCCACAGGACCTGTATCAGATCATATGGGCACCACATCCACATTTTATTAATTTCTGCACAGACACCCGCTTGAACAGATATGTGATCTATGCTAAATACCACTGCCCATGCTTTAGTATTGCCCAGACAGTGCTTGGACAGACAGCATTGTAGTCATAGCTTCTATGTATTTACCACTGAAGTTATGAGCACTTAGCTACGAATACTCCCAGTAAGACCATTTTTAAATTATATAGTAAATCTCACACCTTAGTGAAATACAATAACATTTTAACATTTTTCATAGCATCAGGAGCTGCATTAACTCTCATGCAAACAGAAAAGAAACATAATGCAGATGTGATTCTGTTTTCTGTCATCATGGTTATGTCCATGATACCAACTAAAAACAAAATGGAAACATTCCCTTCTGCAACTCTTTCTGTGCTCACATCAATTAGATTATCAGGTATCTTGCATGGGCTGTCATAATAATTGACATATATTCTAGGATAATCGATTCTCTTACTGAAATTATTTAAATTATGAAAAATCAATAAATAAATAGCCTCTTAGTGCCCAGTGGATATAAATAATTATAATAAGCAGGCCATTTTCTTGCTTCCGTAGGAAAATCTCCAGGTCCGAGATACCGTAAACGAACCACTTGTCATCAGTGTTCAGTCTTCTAAGTCATACTTTTATAAGGACATGTAAATGTTTCTGTTCATAATAGTTCCCATCCCTCAGCAACAGAAACCCACACGTATCATCTGTCTCCTGCTGCATTACGTGAAAACACCAACTCCTCCTCTGATTCCCTGCCTTCTTCCACTAAATTCACTGACTCACTTGACTTCTTAAATGTTATTATTTTGGTCTCCACTACTTTACAAAATGAATACTTGTGAACTTTAGTTCATGCCTTGTAAGCATTAGTAAAAGTGAACAACTCTTCCACACAAAGCACTTTTGGCATCTCTGTGAAGTTCTGTCCATATTTCATTTTTGTCTCTCTAACATTCTTTAAAGAGTAATTCCTTTTTAAAAAGTAGCATCTATGTAATCACACTCAATATGCACCATTCAATCTGGTAGAGTAAAATTTTTCCATCTGCCACAGTTGCCACATCACTTGTCTGTTCTCAAATGGAAGTGGTCACAAAATGCACAGGAGTAATGCTGGGTTTGCAAAGAACTTGCAGATGTCATCAAAGGCAACCTACATATTTCACAATTTCTAATGATGTTTTTCTGAAACTTCTCCAATGTCATCCTAGGTTTTTCCATAAAACGCTGTCATCTATTTTCAACATTCCAGGCAGTCTCAACCTCTTTCTACAGGCCTTACCCTCCATTGTAAACTGCTGATCTACATTTTTGATTGGTTACCAAACTCCTCCATTCCGATTCACACGTCACCCACCTATTGTATAGCTGGCATCATGGTAACCTGCTGTACATGTAAAAATTCAATCACATCAACTCCAACCACTTGTAAATTTTTATACATCTTTTCAATTGTCCAGGTATATACCACAAGCCAAATTCCACTACTTTGAGAATTCTTATTTTCTGAACATTAGCTAAATACTTTTGTGTTACCTGTAGAACACTGCCGTAATGATCAGAATTCCTTTCTATTCTCATTAATACAATGTATTCATCCAAAGTCATGTTGGTAGCAAGTTGTGCAGATGGCAATTAGCTTTTGACAATCTATGCTACATGACCTTTCCGCCATTGTTAGAATAGCAAAACAATCACACACTGCAGTTTCCATTGCTTGCATCGCATTACCCTAATTGCAGTCAATCGATCAATCCAAACTTTATAAACAAACAAACAAATAACTTTAACTATGAAACATGGAGCAAACATAACAGACATTCAAATTTGTCAACGACAAGACATGTCTTAATGCAAAGCATTTCAATTCCAAAAAATATCTAGACAGGTTAAAATTAGTAAACCAAGTGTAAGAAGATACTGTGATAGTTGTGCAACTTATTGTTTGTGAAAGCAGGATTAGTGTAAGCTAAGGAAAATACAAGAGTTATGTAAAATTCTGGCAACAAAGGAGTTATTATTCTCTGTCCCATAAGGATGGTTTTCTTCTTTGGAATAAAGAAACTGCCAATCTGTGGATTTTGCAAGTCCCTGAAAGACTGATGATTAAAAGCAGAGGAGCTTTATGAGTTGTGTGATTATATGAGTACTAGGAAGTCTTCACTTCAGTGAACTACTTAACTCTGTAACTGCCAAGCTTTAAACTATGACAGTCCCAAGACCTTTTGGGCACCCACCAACCAATACTTAAACCCACGACAAATATCCCATCCAGCCCATCCCTATTGACACTTCGCCAGATAGCATAACTAAGCAATTTAACTCCCACATCGTAACAAACAGTTAACTTCTCTAATCATCCAGAGCACCAGTAGCTTCATTCCTCAGAACTCTTACGTATCTAATAATAATAATAATAATAATAATAATAATAATAATAAATTCTCATTCAAACCATTTCCCAAATATATTTAATTCATAGGTTCATAGGTTAGTACTAGGCTATCGGCCCTAGGGCCTATGCAAGCCTAGCCATAACAATTCCCTAGATATTTCTTCTCACAATATTTACTTTTCTAGACCCCTGTCTAGCAGGGTGACTGACATGATCCCTGGGGTGAATTTCCTATCTCCAATCCAATCATCAAGGTTCCTTTTGTAGAGGGCCAATGAGGCGCTCTGCTTGACATGTATGGGCACTCTATTCTAGAGTATGGGGAGTCTCTGGGTCAGGAACCTATCCCTCCAGCATGTTTTGTTCATTGTGATGACAAGGTTTAGATCCCTGGAGCATGTGGTTCTGAGGGATTGGGATTTCTTTAAGTGTAGCATATCCAACATCTCTGGGTTTGACATGGCCTTGTTTGTTAATCAGAGATCACCTCTGAGGAGACGATATGCCACAGATTATAGCTGGAGTTTTTTTAGACTGTCAGCATATGGCATCGGCTTTAGGCCTGTGATTCTTTTAGTGAGGTATTTCTGTGGCCTTTCCAGCTGTTGCAGATGTCTTGTGAGGTACATACCAAACAGGGCATTATACTCTATAATGGGTTTAATAAGGGATGAGTACAGTGGGACAATGACCTCCTTTTTTCTGGATGAAAAGCCCTTAGTGATGAGTTGTGCCACATAGAAGGATTTCCTGACTGTTGTGGCGATGTGGTTATCGAAAGTGAGACCACTGTCCACCTGTGTCCCTAAGTCTCTCATCACATTTTTGATGTTAAGTGTCCTGCCACCTATGTGGTAATTCATGGGTACATGTTTTTTTCCAAAGGGGATAACTATACATTTTTTGGCATTAAGCTTGAGCCCATGGCTCTAGCACCAGGCATCTGTTTCTGTAAGGCCCTTTTGTAGAATATCCACATCATTTGGGGATTCAATAATGGCTCCCAGTTTGCAGTCATCTGCAGACTTTGTTAGCCAGATCCCTTAGTGCTGGCCTGTACTTCAGAGAAGTAGATGCCAAACAAGAGTGGTCCCAGGACTGAACCCTGAGGTACTCCACTTGTCTGGAGCTGGATTTAGAGTCAGCTACTGTAAAACAGTCTGGGTTCTGTCAGTAAGCCAGTTGGCAACCCATCGAGTGACGTAGGGATTTATGCTCAGCTTAGTAAGTTTATCTATGATTCCAGAGTGGGGGATGGTGTCGAAGGCCTTGGCAAGGACCAGATAGGCTGTGTGGACTGCCTTACCCTTGTCCACAGCTCTGGAGACTGATTCGAAGTCACTCAGATTCAGGAGACAAGATCGGCCCTTCACAAACCCAAACTGGGTGAGGTCCAGTGTTTGAAGGTTGCCAATGTCTTTGTTTATAAGTTCCATGATAATGCGTTCTATGCCCTTGCAGATCAGGCTTGTCAGACTGATGGGATGGTAGTTCCCGGGATCCAAGGCTGATCCTCCCTTGTGGAGCGGGATAACTGTAGCTGTGTGCCACTCAGTGGGCACGAAGCCTGAGGTGAGGCTATGATTAAACATGACACTTAGGTGAGGTCCCAGTTCATTTTGTAGTTCACGTAGTACACAGCCTGGGATGTCATCTGGTCCCATGGATGCTGTATTCTTAGCTTTGGAGAGTGCGGTTTCTACCTGTGTGGCTGTGATTACCGGAATTTGGCAATCTTTTGGTATTGAGATGGGCCCTTTAGGGGGTGAGAGGGGGGTGAAGTTAGCACTAAATCAATCTGCCAGGATATTGGCAATATCCTTGGGATCAGTATATTTAATGCCATTCTGTTGTAGCTCAGAGCAGATCTGAGCATTGCCATTTAGATTCTTTACATAACTATAGAATGCCTTGTGGTTGTTTTTGGAATCTTTCGCAATTTCATTTTTTTAACTAGCTTTAAAGGGTTTTATGAGGGATCTCAGCTTCTTACTGGGCTGGTGAAGGAGTTTTTTGCATCCTGGGATTTTCCTCTTTTCTGCAACAGTTTCTTCCTTCTGTTGTATAGTTTGTTTATAGCAGGGGACCACCAGATTGGCTTCCTTTTTTTTGGAGAAGAGCATTTTGGTTCTATTTGGGATGGCACAATTCATGCATGAGTGGATGTGTTCGTACAGTGCCTTAGTGTAGGACTCTGCAGTCGAACTTCCAGATCCCATCTGCATGGGTGTCATGAAGTTTGTCACTTGAAGTTGGCTTTGGAGAAGTTTTTAAAGGAGGTTTCCTTACTGGGGGGGTGGGGGTGGGATGTGGATGTCAAGGATGATTTGCTCATGGTCAGACCTGACCAATGAGGGGGTGACCACTGGTGTGGAGCATCTATCTCCCATGTTGGTAATGACCAGGTCTAGGATATTGCAGCCCCTGGTGGGACAATGGATTAGTTGATCCAGGGCGTTGGAATTTATGAATTCCAAGAATCGTTGGGAAAAGGAGTTGGTATCCAAGTAGTTTTCCCAGTTAATGGCAGGGTAGTTGAAATCACCCAGTATTAGGGTGTTTGGTTGTATCTTAATATTTTTCAGTATGTTTAGAAAGGTGTAGTGAGAATCTTGGGGCATGGTGGGGGATCTGTAGCAAGTTACAATTTGGATTTCAGTCTTACCTAGTGTTAGTTGCACCTGGAGAATTTCAGATGCATTGTGTTGGGCAACTAGCCTGGAGGTGTGAATATCCTTGGTGAATATGGACACTCCTCCACCTTTAGTGTTTCGGTCTTGGTTTTGTGGCCGAAAAGTGTGGTAAGAATTGTAGCCTGGTATTGCAGGGGTGCTCTCTGGAGGCTTGAACCAGGTCTCAGTTACTGTACAAATATTGATGTTCTCCATTTTTAGAAGTGCCTCAAGAGAGAGTGCATTTTGAGGATTAGACTTCTAGCATGGAGTAGCATTATCTTCAGATTTTGCATGCTTGTATCTGTTACAGTGGTGGTTTTATTCTTTGAACCTTGCCTAAAAAAGGCACTATAGGGGTGGCAAGAGCTTTAGCCAGTAACCTGAATCTTAGGGGTGACAGGTGCAGACCATCTCTGGCAAAGCATTGTGGTTTGTCGATCATGTCTTCCCAGACAGACAAATACTGGATCCCCTTTGAATGACACCAGAAGCTTAACCAATTGGTGAAGTCAATCATTTTGTCCATATACTATGGTATCATTCTGGGTGAAGGCAGGATGCTACTCAGGGCTAGGGTCATACCTGCCTGGGTCACATGATCCAAGAGCTCTTCCATATCTCTTTTCATGTAGTCCAGGGAGGTGCATCTCACGTCATTCACTATAGCATGGACAATGACAGAGTCGTATTTGTACTTGTTGTGGAGTGACTTGAGTGCATGTGTTATGTGGCGGATTCTGGCACCCGACAGGCAGCTGACTGTAATTTTCTCCTTGTTCTGCCTGGTGAGTGGGACATCAGTGTGCCTGACTATAGAGTCACCTATGACTAAAGTGTTGGGTACATTGTCTTGCCTTAGGGGCTGTTGTTGGGTGGCACACTGGTGTTGTGAGCTATGTGTCACTTTGTTTGTGACTGGTGTTTAAAAACTCAGTTTAATATCTACAACCTTAGCCGCTGATAATATACCAGCAGAATATATAACAAATGCAGATGGCCTAGCCTACCCAATTTCAATTAAAAAATAAAAAAAATAAATAACTGTCTGAGTGATATGTCCTAGTGTTGTGGAACAAATCCAAATCCTACATCATACCACTACACAAAGATGGCACATCTACAGAAATCTCTCAAACTACTAGCTATTTTGTCCTGGAGAAATGCAACAGAAAACAACCTATCAAAATTTCAAAATGGCTTTCGCCCACACCACAGCGTTACTACTTTCCTTCTCAGCTTTATCACCACTGTAAGCCTGCACAGAAATGGAGGCAACCCCACATTTGCTATAGTGTCCCATGTAAAACTACTACCTAAACTGTCTGCGCTAGTACTATCAAGCCCATTAAAGTTACCTATCCAATCAACACCCAGCTGAAAAAATGTCAAAAGAATTTGTCAGCTTTCCTCTCCAAATCAATTGGTGTTCTCACCCGGGTCCATTCCCAGCTCCCTACTCTTTAATATATTTTTAAATAACCTCCACTCAGTAACCAAGCATAACTTCATAGTCCAATATGCAGATAGCTCCACACTGATCTGCTCATCTTGTACCAAAGAAAAACTACAAGAAATCACACAGAACTCCTTCACTCCCACTGAAACATGGCTTACAAAATCACAATTACTACTACCCCCCCAAAAACAAACAAAATTCATTCTTTTCACTCTAAATCAACTGATAACAAGAAAAACATTCTCTAGCATCACCTCAAACAGCATATAAACTGAACTCATTATTCAAACCAAACTCCTACAAACTAGCAATCCTCACAGACAAATCAACTTCAACAATGTCACAATAAAGTGACTAAATTTGCAACTAACATACCACTGAGGTAAGATCACTACCTTTTGCTAAAACAGTTAGACAAGATAGAGCTACTTCACTATCTAACCCTCTCACAGTTAGTCTTAACATACAGTCCTATGGAAAACTGTATAATCTATCAATACAACACCAATACACTTGTTTGTTCCTCAGACAAACATCTAATACTTGTAAAAAATTGAACCTCAAACTCACTATATTCATACGACATCTCAAAACATGGATCTTTATCTCTGTATCTTTCAAACAAATCAGCCATCTATCCTTTTTCAAACTAAAACTGAAAATTGTCTATTCTTGGTTGCACTCTTGCACAACCTCAGGTTAATTCCATGCCACCCAAAATATATTTTTATAACTTTACCCACTCACCCATTTCAGATAACACTGCCTACCTTCCCTACTTCTCTTTCATGGCTTTGCACTCTCTCTCTCTCCTTCCCATCAGACTTTTCCCATGACTTCTGCTTCCTCCCCATCAGATTTAATAAGAAATACTCTAAATCCTCAGCTTAGACTTTAACTGTCCTCACACAGCTTTCTGTAACTGCTTATTCTACACTGCCTTTTTCTCTTCTCTTCATACTTAAAATATATGTCCAAACTGTTCTGGCAACCATGTTCATGCAGCAGTGTTGGAACAAGTTGGTGTACCCATAACTTGCAGGTGTCATTTGTGAATCAATGTCTGCACCTGAATGTAATATCCATAAGTGAGGAAATGCTACCTCTGAGTTGTAAATGTTCACTACTTATTAAATAATGATGCATATGACTGCTATACCTTGCTTCTTCGCTAAATCTATTTTTATCTCATATTTTAGCATATTCAAAATGTATTTACTGGCTGAAATTGTCTGGTAACTATTTTCTTTGAATGGATCATTTTTCCCCAGTCCTCCACTGAAACTAGGTTTTAATGTCATAGGACTGTATGTTAAGACTAACTGTGAGAGGATTAGATAGTGAAGTAGCTCTATCTTGTCTAACTGTTTTAGTAAAAGGTAGTGATCTTACCTCAGTGCAATCATTGATCAATCAATGAAGCAATCTTTCTGTTATCAAAGCAAATCTAAAGTATTGTAATGATACCTGAACACACACATGCAACTGTTAAGTGCTGTGATTTTAAGCCTAAGTGGGTGACGGATGCATGAAGGTGCAGGGTAAAAAGGTTTGTTTTTCTTGTCCATATAGACTGCATCTGCACTTTGCAGAGTGTTAGATATTATGAATATAAGAGTGAAATTAATTCTGTTGTAAATATGCTGAAAGAAAAAGTTTGCTTGAATATATGTATAGAGTTTAGCAATGTAAAATGTGCATTCATACTATATATATAACAGACAGGCTTCTCTTCACAGCATCAAAAAGAAAAGCCTAACAAAGCAATATTGGAAAGCAAGGATTATATGATTTTCTCATGTTTGCAGAACAAATATCTATTAACAGACATCCCTTTTTATAAATTCAGCAATACGTGATGTTTTTCCAGTAGGAACAGCTTATACAGATGTTTCCTTTCAGAATGGCATCCTCACATCAGCAAAAGTGCTTAAATCACAAAAGGACAATAGAAATGTCTAAAAACAGACATTATGTGACTTCCCATAGAAGGCCAGAAAAATATACCAGGAGGAAATACCAATCTCTTGTGTGCGTGACTAGCTCTGTATATAGCTATTGTAGTAGTTATGGGAGAGAAGGACAGAGAGAGGTATTTTGTAGAAGTCATCATTCATATCTGTAATGAAGGAAAACTTTGTAAATATATGCTACAAATCTGACAGACTATGTGTGGTTTGTTATAAAATAAGTTATCTGTAACTGTGCTTATAGCTGCAAAATATATTTCTTTATCAGTGTGCAATTTGAAAGGCTTGGCGCTTTAAACAGACTACAGATGGAGTCATGATGTGTCTCTGATTCAGCAGTAAACAGCACAGCAAGACTGTGTGTTTTAAAAAGACTTCAAATCACACAGCAAGCAAGCAGTAAGCAGAGCAGAGCATCAATATAATTTTTCACAGAGCAAGATGGATTTCTTTGCTAAACTTCTGGGATGATGAGAGGGTGTTCACTGTTCATGTTACCCCCCCCCCCCCCCATGTGTTGGAACTGAACATGAAAGAAAAGGAAGAAGTTAATATCATTATTTCATTTTTGGGTTCAAAGGTTTTAATTTTGCATGGAAAAAATATTTTAACTTATTTTAGTTATTAAGTTCGTTTAGCTGAATTACATGGGTGTCTTTGGCCACATGCCAGTTTGTTAGATGGAGATAACTGACAACTGCGGAAATGTGCAATACCCACAGCATGGATTTCTGTTTCTCAGATGAAGAGTGCGCTACCATAGCCAATCTAAGCACCTTGTTAGTAATCTAAATGGACTGACTCGCCCACCCCACCAAAAAAAAATAAATAATTTAAGTTGGTTGCAGCATTGGGTGGTGAAGAACACACTGTGGGTACACATTAAAAGTTGAAAAGAACTAAATGGGTGGAAGACTTCACTTGGTGTAAATCACCTGCTTTTGTATGTTTTTTCAGATAGCATGCACTTTTTTTTTTTTTTTTTTTTTTAGTTTATCAGGTCATCATTTTGGATGTGCAGGATACTGTCTTCCACAAAATGTTTCTTTGCTAATGGAAACTTTAATGGCTGACAGAACTCTCAATGGCCTTTATAGTACATAAGCAACCACGTTACTTCCAGCAGGCATTGTAGCAGAGATACCATAGCAACATATCAATTATAAGAAAAGGCAGGCCAACTACTTACCTAATAACATCATGTTCCATAGAAGAAGCTAACAATCCAAACAGTTATAGTCTATATTATTATTTCACATAATTTCCTGCAGTGCTATTAGTAAAATGAACAGTACCAGCAGAAAAATGCACAAACAGTTTAAAGGGTTTTCAGATTAGGAGCACTTGTAAAAATCAAAATGAGTAACTGGAAGCAATAAACATTCTACAATATATTATTGGTTATAACTTCATTATGTACAACATCAGTGAGTTAGAGCATCCATCATATGAATATCATTTGTCAAAATAAATTGATAGTGGTGATGACTAGTGTGCTTTGGTGGCTGTTGTTAAAAAATCTTATCACAAAAATGTACTTTTCAGTCAGGAGATAAGACTGACTCTTTAAAGCTTTCAGTATTCAGTTATCAGATACCATTTATGGATAGGAGATGGACATCGTCCGATAACTTGATTATTTCCTCCCCAATCTGCAAGAAGGAAAAGGTCATCTGGAAGGGTTCCATCTTGACTCTGGCTTCCCCTTTGCTTCGGCAGTGGGTGAGTGACTCTGCTGGTGCCAGATTATGTTCCTTGTACTACTACTCATCTTCTCTTGGTCCCTCTGGTGTTGTTCCTCCACTAAGAACTGGGAGGCAGGCACATCCTCTGTGGTTGTTCAGCTGCCCTTGTTGAGGAAGAGATGACCATTATTGCTGGCACTGGGGTAGGGACCAGAAGAAGCTTCTTTGCTAAGCTGCTCTGAGGAGCTTCATTCCCAGGGAAGGGGCCATCGTTCACCTCACTCTTTTCTTGGGTGGGGGGGGGGTCTCTCCAGGAAAAGTAAACATATATCTTGACATTTTCTTCTTTCAAAACAAAAGAGGAGGAGGATTGGCTGGGATTTGTTAAGGGTTTATTGATAACCGTTCAGTTTTTAACTGTTGAATCTTCTCCTCATTTTAAAGTAAAAATATTTCCCCCATCTCAGATATCGATTCCCAATCTCAGGGAAAGAATCTAGACTTGGATGGTACTTCCCAAATTCCCAGAATTGAGAATCAGGGCATGGCTATTCTTCAGTGTCCTGCCCTGAAGAGTTGCCTTTTTCTGATACTATTGCCAGGATGAAGGACTTGTTTCAGTGTGAACAAAAAGAAGTATGACAATCCCAGTAAAAATATTGTGATTTGACACAGACAGATTTCCCTCATTCTTCAGCTGGTCCTCCTTTGTTGCCAGCTATACGTGATGCTTTCTTGGCAACCAGTGGTTCAGCTGACAGTCAACCACCTGCTCCAAACAAGTTTGATAAATCACATAAGGGGCTTCAAACCCATAGATTCTTTTTTTTCGAAACCCAGGTCCAGTATGCTGATGACTCCATCCTAATATATTCCGCCACATCTCTCCCTGGACTCCAAAGATTAACACAAGGTTCCTTTGCTGTTTAGAAACCTGGTTAAATAACTCTCAACTAATACTAAATCCCAAACAACACAGCTAATGATATTCCATCCTACAAAAGCCATAGACCACATTCCTACCACTCACAATACACTCAGCTAACAACACCCCAGTCACACCTGTCTCAGACTCCAAACTGCTAGGAGTCATCATAGATCACAACATGAAATTTGATTTGCATATCACACATACCATAAAAAAGTCCATAAAAATTTCAGAACCCTATACAGAGGTAAAAGTACCTCACCAACAACAGTAAAGCCACCATCGCTAGAGCCCACCAAGTCTGCACACTTCTCCCATAGTCATACATTTAAATAAATCAGACTTAACCAAGCTAAACTGTTGCTACAATAAAATAGCCAAGTTTGCCACAGACTCACCCTACTGTACACATCATTGCCTAGCACTCAAGCAGCTTTCCTGGCTTGAATTACCAAACCTGCTCACCTTCAACCAACTTACAATAGCCCACGACATTCTACTCCAATGGACTTGTACTGAGATCCACAAACAAAGCATTAGCTGATGTAACCAAAAGCAAAAATAGCTCAGTGGACTCTGTCTACTCCTCCTCTGTTGCTAAAACATGGAACAGCATCCCCCTAGAAAACAGGACCACAGAAAATAAAAACAACTTCAAAAAAACTCCTCCAATCCCACTTACACAAGTCATGGATCTGTAACTGTACAGTCCTTGGATAGCTCCCCAAAAGAGATCTACACAGTATAAGGACAAAATGATTGACTTCAACAATTGGCTAAGCTTCTGGTGTCATTCAAAGGGATCCAGTATTTGTCTGTCTGGGAAGACATGATCGACAAACCACGATGCTTTGCCAGAGATGGCCTGCACCTGTCACCCCTGGGATTCAGGTTACTGGCTAAAGCTCTTGCCACCCCTATAGTGCCTTTTTTAGGCAAGAATCAAAGGATAAAACCACCACAGTAACAGATACAAGCATGCAAAATCTGAAGGTAATGCTACTCAATGCTAGAAGTCTAAACCTCAAAATGCACTCTCTCGAGGCACTCCTAAAAATGGAGAACATAGATATCTGTGCAGTAACTGAGACCTGGTTCAAGGCTCCAGAGAGCACCCCTGCAATACCAGGCTACAATTCTTACCACATTTTTTGGCCACAAAACCAAGACAGAAACACTAAAGGTGAAGGAGTGTCCATATAAACCAAGGATATTCACACCTCCAGGCTAGTTGCCCAACACAATGTATCTGAAATTCTCCAGGTGCAACTAACACTAGGTAAGACTGCAATCCAAATTGGAACTTGCTACAGATCCCCCACCATGCCCCAAGATTCTCACTACACCTTTCTAAACATACTGGAAAATATTAAGATACAACTAAACACCCTAATACTGGGTGATTTCAACTATCCTGCCATTAATTGGGAAAACTACTCATAAATTCCAATGCCCTGGATCAACGAATCCATTATCCCACCAGGGGCTCCAATATCCTAGACCTGGTCATTACCAACATGGGAGATAAATGCTCCACACCAGTGGTCACCCCCTCATTGGTCAGGTCTGACCATAAGCAAATCACCCTTGACATCCACATCCCATCTCCACCCCCCCAGTAAGGAAACCTCCTTGAAAAACTTCTCCAAAGCCAACTTCATGCTACTGAAGTCAGAAGTGACAAACTTCACAACACCCACGCAGATGGGATCTGGAAGATCGACTGCAGAATCCTACACTAAGGCACTGAACGAGCACATCCACTCTTGCATGAATCGTGCCATCCCAGATAGAACCAAGATGCTCTTCTCCAAAAAAGGAAGCCAATCTGGTGGTCCCCTGCTATAAACAAACTATACAACAGAAGGAAGAAACTGTTGCAGAAAAGAGGAAAATCCCAGGATGCAAAAAACTCTCTCACTAGCCTCAGTAAGAAGCTGAGATCCCTCATAAAATACTCAAAAGCTAGTTACGAAAATAAAATTGCCAAAGATTCCAAAGACAACCACAAGGCATTCTATAGTTATGTCAAGAATCTAAATGGCAATGCTCAGATCTGCTCTGAGCTACAAAAGAATGGCATTAAATATACTGATCCCAAGGATATTACCAATATCCTGGCAGATCGATTTAGTGCCAACTTCACCCCCCTCTTACCCCCTAAAGGGCCCATTTCAATACCAAAAGATTGCCAAATTCCGATAATCACGGCCACACAGGTAGAAACCGCACTCTCCAAAGCTAAGAATACAGCATCCATGGGACCAGATGACATCCCAGGGCTGTGTACTACATGAACTACAAAATGAACTGGCACCTCACCTAAGTGTCATGTTTAATCATAGCCTCACCTCAGGCTTTGTGCCCACTGAGTGGCGCACAGCTACAGTTATCCCACTCCACAAGGGAGGATCTGCCTTGGATCCTGGGAACTACCGTCCCATCAGTCTGACAAGCCTGATCTGCAAGGGCATGGAACACATTATCATGGAACTTATAAACAAAGACATTGGCAACCTTCAAACACTGGACCCCACCCAGTTTGGGTTTGTGAAGGGCCGATCTTGCCTCCTGAATCTGACTGACTTCTTAGAATCAGTCTCCAGAGCTGTGGACAAGGGTAAGGCAGTCCACACAGCCTATCTGGACCTCGCCAAGGCCTTCAACACCATCTCCCACTCTGGAATCATAGATAAACTTACTAAGCTGGGCATAAATCCCTACATCACTCAATGGGTTGCCAACTGACTTACTGACAGAACCTAGACTGTAAAAGTAGCCAACTCCAAATCCAGCTCCAGAAAAGTGACAAGTGGAGTACCTCAGGGTTCAGTCCTGAGACCACTCTTGTTTGGCATCTACTTTTCTGAAGTACAGGCCAACACTTAGGGACTCTGGCTAAAAAAGTTTGCAGATGACTGCAAACTGGGAGCCATTATTGAATCCCCAAATGATGTGGATATTCTACAAAGGGCCTTACAGAAACAGATGCCTGGTGCCAGCACCATGGGCTCAAGCTTAATGCCAAGAAATGTATAGTTATCCTCTTTGGAAAAAAACATGTACCCATGAATTACCACATAGGTGGCAGGACACTAAACATTGAAAGTGTGATGAGAGACTTAGGGATACAGGTGGACAGTAGTCTCACTTTTGATAACCACATCACCACAACAGTCAGGAAATCCTTCTATGTGGCACACCTCATCACTAAGGGCTTTTCATCCAGAAAAAAGGAGGTCATTGTCCCACTGTACTCATCCCTCATTAGACCCATTATAGAGTATAATGCCCCGTTTGGTATGTACCTCACAAGACATCTGCAACAGCTGGAAAAGCCACAGAAATACCTCACTAAAAGAATCACAGGCCTAAAGCAGATGTCATATGCTGACGGTCTAGACAAACTCCAGCTATACTCTGTGGCATATCGTCTACTCAGAGGCGATCTCTGCTTAACATACAAGGCCATGTCAAACCCTGAGCTGTTGGACATGCTCCACTTAAAGAAATCCCAATCCCTCAAAGCCACACGCTCCAGGGATCTAAACCTTATCATCACAATGAACAAAACATGCTAGAGGGATAGTTTCCTGACCCAGAGACTCCCCATACTGTGGAATAGACTGCCCATACATGTCAAGCAGAGCGCCTCATTGGCCCTCTTCAAAAGGAACCTTGATGACTGGATGGGAGATAGGAAATTCACCCCGGGGATCATGTCAGTCACCCTGTTAGACAGGGGCCCATAGAAGTAAATATTGTGGGAAGAAAT